>NC_079520.1:12008257-12308257 GCF_003711565.1 Takifugu flavidus
CTCACCCAGGCTGGGAGGCACAAAAACCTGATGTTTTCCACGGCATCATCGTATGCATGGGAGCTAATCAGATGGTTGTTAACCAGGGGGTCATTGAGCTATGAGGAGAAATAGGCCTTGATTAGTCATAATCAAACAGACATTTGGTTGATTTTGATGATGTTATTATTTAGAATCGCTTGCAAAAATTTTACTTTCAGCATGCGCATGTTTTTCTGAAAGAAGCATTTTTAGTGTGCAAAATTTGGGCCGTTGAAGTAGCTCGATGTACTATTTTTGGTTTTTTTGAAAGATCATAAAATCTATAGTAAGTTTAAACTTGGTCTACATATCTTTATTTCAGTCTCCAATGGGCTTTTTCTTATTTAACCCTTCACTATGGACCAGTTTGACCTGTCAGAGCCCAAACTCCTCACTGCAGTATTTACCCTGCATGCTGGACCTTCTGGGGTTATCAGGGCACTTGATCCTGTCTTTGTACACCATATCTTTGCACAAGTTATCATTTAAATTTTAAAGCATAGCCTGGAAGATAATGGTGAGTGCTCCGAGACACCCAGAGCTGCTTCATTCCCAGCAGTGAACCCCCAATCAAAGCAGAAGTCCTGCCAGCTCTTCCAAAATATTGTTGTAGAGCACATTTATCTGTGTGCATGTTTGTGTATCTGAGACTGCTGGAGCCCAAACACATGTGTTTGCTGGCAGAGGGAACCTGAATTTCAGGCCTGTGTTGTGTAAATTTATTAGACACATTTCTGGGAAAAAAGAAACATGAGCATGAAAACCCCCCTAAAAGGGCCCCAATATTAAATTGCGTCAAATTTTAATGTTGTTAAGAACCAGTCCAGAAATCTCCCTGTAGACGCGCGCTCACACACACACACACTCACACACACACAGATGACTTTAGTGTGTTTGCTGAGTTGTGCACATTTCCTGGAAAAGTCAGTCAGTGTGCAAAGTTGCTGCTTCCTGTCGTGGAGTGCTCATACCGAACCGAGACCACAATCAAGAATCCCTTAAAGCAACAAAAATAAATAAATGAAGCTTGGAAATGAATCTTGAAATGAATCTTGTTCTATTTGTCGAATTCAAACCAAAGTAAAACTAGTGAGATCATTCCCTGTGCTTGGCAGAGATTAATGGTCTTTGATGGTTTCTCCATCTAAAATGAAAAAAGTCTGGGTTATCACATTAGCTCAACAACATTGCAGTGAGATGAACAAATGAAAGTCCATTTCACCTCAGGATAGAATAGGCTTTTCAATAAATTATACATTGGAAATACCTGAAAACTGGCATGGGTGTAGAAATAATGAGGGTCTGTTGGGGCTATAGGGCTCTATGGGCATTTGAGGTGACATTTTTAATTATAGCCTTATAGCACATCATGCATCAAAGCTGTTGACATTACACTGTAATAAGAATCTGATGAGTGGGAGAAGTCAGCGTCAGTTTCGGACTGGATTTGCAGATGATGATAGGGTGCTGAGGTCCTTGGAAGGCATCTGGAATCTGGCACATTCTGACATTAGACAGAGGCTGTTAAAGATGCCAGAATTTAGACATGAGACATTATGAAATAGTGCTCCAAATAGTTCTGCGCAGAGAAAAAACATGACTGGATGCATTTTTGATTCACATCTTTGGAGCTCCACCAATCGGTGAATACGTGACAATGAAACTATTTTAATATGAAGAAACACTCCCACCTAGTGGATATATCCGGAAATGTTATGTTTCTTTTTATACAATTATTATTATTGTTGTAGTTGTAGTATTGTTGATGTTGTTATTGATGTAAAATCTGGCTGCAAAAATTCGCTAACTCTGATTAGATTGAGATTAAATTCAGAGGGATGGAGAAATGTGGGCGTTGAAGCCACGTTGCTGCGCACAACTTTGGCTGGTGGTGAAGTCAGCGCTTCAGTGGCGACGCTCCAGTTGGTGTTGGGAACGATCATGTCTGCTAAACTGCTCTCTGCTCACAGCACCGTTTTCAAGTGCTGGCAAACTCGACAGAGGGGTTTGTGGCGATGTTTGAGGTAAGACGCGGCAGTTTGGTTCAGCGATTTGGGGGTTTTTACCAACAACGACGCTTCACCCACCGTAAATGCTGTTTTTGTAACTTGCAGCACAGGATCCGCCTCTCTGGGCTCGGGGAGCCTGAAGGGCCGCAGCTGCCTCACTCTCAAAGATTTCAGCTCCGATGAAATCAAGAGCCTGTTGTGGGCGTCCAGCGATCTGAAACATCGGATCAAACTGGAAAAGCAGGTCGCTAAACGTCTTTATAGTGAGGAGATCGCGCGTAGCTTCCATTAGCGCCACTAACTGTCATTTCTACCTCAGTATCTTCCCATTCTACAAGGGAAGTCAATGGCCATGATATTTGAGAAGAGGAGCACCAGAACAAGAATGTCCACGGAGACAGGTGCAAGAGTTCAACAGAATAAGTATCAGTCCCAAATCAATCCTTTAGTTCCCACACAGGCAAATATTACACATGTTCCCAGTGTACGCTGATGCTGATCAGCAGATGATCTGGTACATTTCAGAGCAGCAGAACACACTCGTAGCTCCTGTCCAGTGGTGCAAGACGTATTGTTAATGTGGACACAAAAGCTGTGCTGACTGGTGACCTTTTAGCGCATCCCTGGGACAAAGCCCTCTGCACTGGAATGGTTCCCCAGTAAACCCGGACTGGTCTGTGGAAACTATTGTCATCTGTGATCCTTTCAGGTTTTGCGCTGCTGGGTGGGCACTCCTGTTTCCTCACGTCTCAGGACATTCACCTGGGGGTCAACGAGAGCTGTAGAGACACAGCCAGGTCAGTATTCAAGGATTTTCTTACCCTAACTTCTGTTTAAAACACGTGACCTGTCTCCTGTAGGACGAGATGAAAGTTTCTGAGTGGGTTCCTCTCTTCCCAGGGTGCTCTCAAGACAGTGTGACATTGTCTTGGCGCGTGTCTACAGTCACTCCACGCTGGAGGAACTGGACAGGGAAGCCTCGGTCCCCATCATTAATGGTCTCTCTGATCTCTACCACCCGATCCAGATTCTGGCTGACTTCCTCACCCTGCAGGTGCTCCAGGCTCTCTGTTTATTCCTCTCATCAAAAGCCATTTTTAAAAAACGATACTTAGAACTCTTCTCTTGCAGGAGCATTACGGGTCCCTCCAGGGGCTAACCGTTAGCTGGATCGGGGATGGAAACAATGTCCTTCATTCCTTTATGATGGCTGCAGCCAAACTGGGAGTTCATCTCAGGATCGCCACACCAAAGGTTTGGCCCATTACTGTAGAGCGGAGTAGATTTATGACCCGTAAACAACAGGAACCAAGTGTGAAACTGTGGCACCCGAAATAGTTTCTTTGAACGAGTCGGCCCATCAGTAGTTTAACTGTTTAAATGAACTAGAATAACTCATCAGACAGCATCAGCAACTTTATACAAAAACACATTTAAACATTTTGGGCATTAAATTAATTTATTTACAAATAATATCTCGGAGCATTATTGCAAATAATAAGAGGGCAAAATGGCCCATTTCTATCAGCTGCACTATAATGTTGAATAATAAAAGATTGAAAGATGCAGGTAGATCAGTTAGAAATTAAATAAATGCTGAGAATATGAAACTGTAGAGTTCGTAATACACTCCAGGAGGTTCAGGAAAGATGAAAACCAAACTCTGAGGTTGACTTCTATTTTCTGGATCTGCAGGGATATGAACCAGAGATGAGTCTAATTCAGGAGGCACAGAGACTCTCCAGAGAGGTGATGCTTGCAGGACGTGTCTCCAGACCTTGTCGGTGGACCGCTCCGTAACTCTTAGTTGTATTTCGCCCCAGCACGGGACCCAGTTTCTTCTCACTGATGACCCGATGGAAGCAGCCCATGGCAGCAATGTTTTGGTCACTGACACCTGGATCAGCATGGGGCAGGAGGAGGAGAAGAAAAAGAGAATGAAGGATTTTGAAGGTTACCAGATTACAATGAAGGTAAATCAGAAGTTTAAGTTTCCCATATATACCAATGATTCAGCTCAGTCATCATCGGGGGGGAGCTTCTCAACCAAGAGCATTTAATCTGCTCAAACTAGTAAACTTACTGTATAATCAGGTCAATTTGTCCAGGTTTTAAAGCACGTGCAGCAGTTTGGTGTGGGCCCTCTGGACGGTTGGTTGAGCTAACGTTCACCTTAACCTGATAGTTTTGCATCGGTCTTCTACAGACAGCAAGTGTGGCCAAACCAGACTGGACCTTCCTGCATTGTCTTCCCAGGAAAATGGAGGAGGTGGACGATGAGGTGTTCTACTCATCACTCTCCCTCGTCTTCCCTGAGTCCGAGAACAGGAAGTGGACAATCATGGTGAGTGAATTGAATATTTACTCTCTCTCTGTCTCTCTCTGTCTCTCTCTGTACAGTCTTAACTTGATCATCGCATCTTTGTTCTCTTTCAGGGTCTGATAGTTGCTCTTCTGACCGACTACAGTCCACAAATTCCAATGCCCAAGATTTAAACAGACTTTTAATGCGTTACAGTGGAAAATGATGCAGTTCAGTGATACTCAGAACACTGGATTCACACATCGGTTTCTTTAGTTTTGTCTGAGTGTGTGCAACTATTACAGCCACTGAGCGACTCAACTCCTCAACCTCCACTGAAGCTAAAGTCCAGCTGCAAAGGGGAGAGTTCTTATTGTGAATTCTCCGTCTCAGCCCTGGCGAAGCGACCGACGTGCTGAAGTGTGAGACAGGAGGATCCATAACAGTAGAGGGGAAATAATTACCACCCACAACCATGGATCATCTCTGGCCACGGCACCCATCTTGGCAGCCGACGATCGGTGGCCCCGGTTGTGTGTTACTCCTGATTATTTTTATTACACTTGGACCTTTAACTGTATGATGTTTGAAAGCAACAGAACGTTTGGAAGATTCGGTTGTACTTTTATTCCCAACAACACTTCTCCAGATGGCAGCATCACCAGAGGGCCTAACAGCTCTCTGAGGAGATGGCTGAAAACTCCGCCACTGAAAATCCCTTCGGTGACACGATGACGAAGCGGTTTGGGCGATGGAACGGAATCCTAACTAGTCTTGTCATGTTTCTGGCTGCAGGAGCTGCCCCGCTCACCCTGTGGGTGTGTTGTTCTATTCCATGTGTCCATGAATGATTGGGTAGAGCTGAGGGGAAAACAGGAAGACATGAATGCAGGAGAATCTGAATGGAAATCTGTCGACAGTTCCTCTATATTCTTCCCAATGATGCAGGATTATGTGACCTGAGTATTAAACTGTGCTATTGAAGGACGGGTTTCAAACAACGTTGGTAGCTTTGTCTCCTTGTTGCAAGAATTGAATAGATTATTTTCCACCCTCACCAAAACTTTGTCTTCATTGACTTGGGTTCAAAGGTTGAGTTTATCTTGACAGGTTTGACAGATCTGATGACCTTTTTGGAAAATTTGTCTTTTTGTGCTCATCACAAAGATGGTTTCACAGCTGATTTCAGTGGTGCAGAGGACTCTCCTCTAGATGTTGATGGATCATGACCTGGGTAAACAAGAACCTTCATGAGAGTTATCCTTCATTTATTTGATCCCTAAAGAATTGTTCTTCTTCCTCTTCCATAATAATATTACTTTTATGATTGTCATACTTATATCAAAGAAATATCAACTATTTGCAAAATTTGAAAAATAAAATCTGGAAATTCTGCTGAGCTCAACAAATCTAAAGTCAGACAGACTCTCCAGTGACCAAATTCAACTTCAGAGCTTGTCTATGAATCCAAATAGTAACATTCAATTAGACTTTTAGAATTACCTTTTTTGTCCAAGTCTCTCTTGGTGTCATGGCAGATAAAAGTGTTCCAAACAAAGTCTCTAACGCCAATATGGAAACAAGGGAGAGGAGTTGGAGGCTGGTGGTGAAGTCAGCGCTTCAGTGGCGACGCTCCAGTTGGTGTTGGGAACGATCATGTCTGCTAAACTGCTCTCTGCTCACAGCACCGTTTTAAAATGCTGGCAAACTCAACAGAGGGGTTTGTGGCGATGCTTCGGGTAAGATGCTGCAGGTTGGAGTTTTAGCAAATCAATATTTTTTGCCTCAAATATTACTCGTGTTTGTGACTTGCAGCACAGGATCCGCCTCTCTGGGCTCGGGGAGCCTGAAGGGCCGCAGCTGCCTCACTCTCAAAGATTTCAGCTCCGATGAAATCAAGAGCCTGTTGCTGAGTTGAAACCGAGCAACCCAGTAAAGCCCTGCGTGAATCAACAAAAGACACAAACACAGGCAGCCTTGCAAGGCCGAGCGAGCAGCAGTTCACTCTGGAACACCCTCCGTCGCTCTGCTGCTCCTCTGCAAACCTCCTTCCTTTATTCACATCAGCTCTATATCCACGTAGAATTTTCACCTCCTCCCAAGATGCTTTTAGGGTTTCAGATAACAATCTCACAGTAAACCTGGTGCTCTGGACATGTGTTAAATCAAGGGAGGTGAAAAACACTCTGTTTCTTCTTCATGCACTTAGGTGCTAAACATACAAATGCATTTAAATGATAACAATATAATAATTATTCTTACAGTGTCCAGCGATCTGAAACATTGGATCAAACTGGAAAAGCAGGTTGCTAAACGTCTTTATTTGTGAGGCAGAGGGAGCCGAAGTTTTAACGCTGCTTTGAAAAAAGTTAAAGATTCATTGTCTTTGAATGGTTTCTCCATCTAAAATGAAACAAGTCTGGGTTATCACATTAGCTCAACAACATTGCGGTGAGATGAACAAATGAAAGTCCATTTCACCTCAGGATAGAATAGGCTTTTCAATAAATTATACATTGGAAATACCTGAAAACTGGCATGGGTGTAGAAATAATGAGGGTCTGTTGGGGCTATTGGGCTCTATGGGCATTTGAGGTGACATTTTTAATTATAGCCTTATAGCACATCATGCATCAAAACTGTTGACATTACACTGTAATAAGAATCTGATGAGTGGGAGAAGTCAGCGTCAGTTTCGGACTGGATTTGCAGATGATGATAGGGTGCTGAGGTCCTTGGAAGGCATCTGGAATCTGGCACATTCTGACATTAGACAGAGGCTGTTTAAAGATGCCAGAATTTAGACATGAGACATTATGAAATAGTGCTCCAAATAGTTCTGCGCAGAGAAAAAACATGACTGGATGCATTTCTGATTCACATCTTTGGAGCTCCACCAATCGGTGAATACGTGACAATGAAACTATTTTAATATGAAGAAACACTCCCACCTAGTGGATATATCCGGAAATGTTCTTTATTATTATTATTATTATTATTGTTGTTGTTGTTGTTGTTGTTAATATTAATGTATTTCTGGTAGTTGAATCATAGCAACTGGACTGTTTGATGTTCTTGAAGACGTTTCAACTCTCATCCAAGAGGCTTCATTAGTTCTAGCTGACTGTCGGGGAGTTCCAGATAGTTATTGTTACGATGCGTGGTTGTACGGGACCCGAACGCAGGCAAGACGCAGTGATGAAAGGTCCAAAGTAGGTTTTATTTAACAAACACAAAAAGGACAGTCCCCCTGGACTGCTGGGAAGCAACAGTTCCAACTTCGGGTGCGTACAAAGAGCTTCAGCGCGTCGCCACAAAATCACCAAAATCTTTCGAAACCAACAAAGTCACCAGAGACACCAAAAGCACACAAAATTCCTCCGACACTGGTAGGCCGGAGTTCTAGTCCTTAAATAGGCTGCTGATGGCCTGCAGGTGCGCCAACCGGTGGCCGGAGCATGGCTCCACCACGCCCCCTGCAGGAAAAGACAACCGGAAGCCTGCAACCCAACAAGTTATATTCTTCAGGAGCCATTGACACATTTGGAGCTTCAGTCAGCTGGTCGTTTGTTTCTACAAACCTCATTATGCGGGTTGTTAAAACTTCCCCTGACACAGTGGGGTTCGTAAGCAGCCATGTGTGAATGGCCTCGTCTCCTCCTGGGGATGTTTTTCAAAAGGGTTATATAAACAGGTGAGAGGTGATCTCTCAGTCCCTCACCTCTGTTTAATGGCCAAAACCTGTATATTATTGTCCTCAAACAAGTGTCCTTTGTCCTTCAGATGCAAGTGGACTGCTGAGTCCTGGCCTGAGGAGTTGGCTCTTCTTTGTTTTTCCATGCGCTTGTGAGGCTGTTGTGTTGTCTCCCCAATGGTCAGATCTGGGCATTATTATTATTGTTATTAGGAAGTATTGTTATGTAAAGGAAATTATTTTTTTGTTTAGCATAGATCATTTAAACCAGTAAGGTCAAGCAAATTCATTTGATGATGCTTGTGCAGGTGCACGAGGTGTCACGAGTTGCAGAACAAAGACTCCTTAGAAAATGATGAAGATGTGCGAGTCAGCAACCTTCAAAATGCTACAGTTTTTCATGCTAACCTTGTGGCGATGAAGTAAGTAGATGGAAAAGTACTGAGAGAAAGGCGTAGTTGCTGAGCATTAGAAAAGGGACATGTTTGTTACATTGGGCAGAGATCTCTCTGCATGCTGTTGTTGCATGTGTTGACTGACTTATTAAACTCTTAAAGGCAGCATTCTGACTTTGTGTTAACTGAAGAAATTCCTCGACAGTTATTACTGTTGTAACAATCTGGGAACAAAAAACATCGGATAAGATTGAGATAAAATCTAGAGTGATGGAGAAATGTGGGCGTGGAAGCCACGTTGCTGGTTGTAAATCAGCGCTTCAGTGGCGACGCTCCAGTTGGTGTTGGGAACGATCATGTCTGCTAAACTGCTCTCTGCTCACAGCACCGTTTTCAAGTGCTGGCAAACTCGACAGAGGGGTTTGTGGCGATGTTTAAGGTAAGACGCGGCAGTTTGGTTCAGCGATTCGTTTTTTTTTTACCAACAACGACGCTTCACCCACCGTAAATGCTGTTTTTGTAACTTGCAGCACAGGATCCGCCTCTCTGGGCTCGGGGAGCCTGAAGGGCCGCAGCTGCCTCACTCTCAAAGATTTCAGCTCCGATGAAATCAAGAGCCTGTTGTGGGCGTCCAGCGATCTGAAACATCGGATCAAACTGGAAAAGCAGGTCGCTAAACGTCTTTATAGTGAGGAGATCGCGCGTAGCTTCCATTAGCGCCACTAACTGTCATTTCTACCTCAGTATCTTCCAATTCTACAAGGGAAGTCAATGGCCATGATATTTGAGAAGAGGAGCACCAGAACAAGAATGTCCACGGAGACAGGTGCAAGAGTTCAACAGAATTAGCATCAGTCCCAAGTCAATCCTTTAGTTCCCACACAGGCAAATATTATACATGTTCCCAGTGTACGCTGATGCTGATCAGCAGATGATCTGGTACATTTCAGAGCAGCAGAACACACTCGTAGCTCCTGTCCAGTGGTGCAAGACGTATTGTTCGTGCTACTGGTGGCTTTTCAGCGCATCGCTCTGCGCTGTTGTTCTATGAAAGTACTGACTGATCTTCTATGTTTGATATCACTAGAAGTGAAGCAATGGTCATCTGTGATCCTTTCAGGTTTTGCGCTGCTGGGTGGGCACCCCTGTTTCCTCAAGCCTCAGGACATTCACCTGGGGGTCAACGAGAGCTGTAGAGACACAGCCAGGTCAGTATTGGATTATGCACTCTTCTTTTTTTATCTTACGTTATGACTTTTCCTCTCTTCCCAGGGTGCTCTCAAGACAGTGTGATATCATCTTGGCACGAGTACCCAACCAATCCACGCTGGAGGAACTGGACAGGGAAGCCTCGGTCCCCATCATTAATGGAATGTCTGACCTCTACCACCCAATCCAGATTCTGGCTGACTTCCTCACCCTGCAGGTGCTCCAGGCTCTCTGTAGATTCGAGTTTATTTCTTTTGTGACTCTTCATGTTTTAAAAGTTTTTGCTGTTCTCTTGCAGGAGCATTACGGGTCCCTCCAGGGGCTAACCGTTAGCTGGATCGGGGATGGAACCAATATCCTTCATTCCTTTATGATGGCTGCAGCCAAACTGGGAGTTCATCTTAAGATTGCAAAACCAAAGGTTTGGCCCATTACTGTAGAGCGGAGTAGATTTATGACCCGTAAACAACAGGAACCAAGTGTGAAACTGTGGCACCCGAAATCGTTTCTTTGAACGAGTCGGCCCATCAGTAGTTTAACTGTTTAAATGAACTAGAATAACTCATCAGACAGCATCAGCAACTTTATACAAAAACACATTTAAATATTTTGGGCATTAAATTAATTTTTGTACAAATTATATCTTGGAGCATTATTGCAAATAAGTAAGTAAGTTTCTATCAGCTGCACTATAATGTTGATCCATTATATCGAATTTCCAACCAGGGTGAAAGATTGAAAGATGCAGCTAGATCTTAAAAATTAAATAAATGCTGAGAATATGAAACTGTAGAGTTCGTAATAGACTCCAGGAGGTTCAGGAAAGATGAAAACCAAACTCTGAGGTTGACTTCTATTTTCTGGATCTGCAGGGATATGAACCAGAGATGAGTCTAATTCAGGAGGCACAGAGACTCTCCAGAGAGGTGATGCTTGCAGGACGTGTCTCCAGACCTTGTCGGTGGACCGCTCCGTAACTCTTAGTTGTATTTCGCCCCAGCACGGGACCCAGTTTCTTCTCACTGATGACCCGATGGAAGCAGCCCATGGCAGCAATGTTTTGGTCACTGACAACTGGCTTGGAAATGAGGAGGAGCGGAAAAAGAGACTGAAGGATTTTGAAGGTTACCAGATTACAATGAAGGTAAATCAGAAGTTTAAGTTTCCCATATATACCAATGATTCAGCTCAGTCATCATCAGGGGGGAGCTTCTCAACCAAGAGCATTTAATCTGCTCAAACTAGTAAACTTACTGTATAATCAGGTCAATTTGTCCAGGTTTTAAAGCACGTGCAGCAGTTTGGTGTGGGCCCTCTGGACGGTTGGTTGAGCTAACGTTCACCTTAACCTGATAGTTTTGCATCGGTCTTCTACAGACAGCAAGTGTGGCCAAACCAGACTGGACCTTCCTGCATTGTCTTCCCAGGAAAATGGAGGAGGTGGACGATGAGGTGTTCTACTCATCACGCTCCCTCGTCTTCCCTGAGTCCGAGAACAGGAAGTGGACAATCATGGTGTGTGAATTGAATATTTACTCTCTCTCTGTCTCTCTCTGTACAGTCTTAACTTGATCATCGCATCTTTGTTCTCTTTCAGGGTCTGATAGTTGCTCTTCTGACCGACTACAGTCCACAAATTCCAATGCCCAAGATTTAAACAGACTTTTATTGCGTTACAGTGGAAAATGATGCAGTTCAGTGATACTCAGAACACTGGATTCACACATCGGTCCAGTGCATCAATAGTTTTGTCTAAGTATGTGCAGCTATGCGCAGCTATTACAGTCACTAAATGTTGATCAAAGTGAATACATGGCAGGAGAAAAATTAATTGATTACTCTTTTAATTCAGTTAAATGATGCATTAATCGTGCATTCATTGTTATGGTCCTCAGTCTTCGAGTGAAGAAATCTTCACAACCTTTAGCCCTGATAAACATATACAAGTAAGTATACATGTATATATCACGCTTTACTGCCAACTGCTGTTACCCCCACACCGTTTAATACCAAAATAGGCCTAAAAATGCCAATATACAAAAACATTGATTTACTGTTATTGGAGCAAGTTGTTGACAGATTGGATATCTTTTAATTCAGCTTTTATGTGTAAATGCATATTCTCCACGTTTCCCACTATATCATATGGATTTTCTTCCAAGAGCCTGATGGAAAAAATTAGTCGAAATAGTGATTCACTGTTAATGTGTTACTGTTCACTGTACAAAAAGAAAGCAGAATAAACTAAATTACATTCATCAACACGTGAGTCTTACACGTTACTAAAGTGACAATCTTGTTTTCATTTTTATTGCGACAGTCATTCTGCGAATGTAATTTTGTGGAATTCCGCGTGCAACAACTCGTTGGTTTAAATGATTGTAGTTGTGTTGCGAGTCCAGACCGCGTGCGCCCCCACACGGTCAGAGCTGGTACTGCCCCTTTCTGATTGGCTGGGGGGAGGCAGCCTGAGTGCGGGAAGCTTTGATCTGCTTGGGTGGTCCAGTCGCGGATAAAAATGATGTTGCGCTTAGTTATAAACGCAACCTGTCGTTGTTGAGTCGTTATTAAAGGAACAAACGCACGTTCTGATGCACTTTTGTTAGCACTGACGCATATGCCCTCGTATGACAAATGCAACACAAAAAGACTACAATTTCAACTACTTCGCGGATGAAAACGCACTGCAGATGCGACAAAATCCGCGCTCACCGCCCACAACAAAACAAAATTAACGTGAAAACGGGGAAATCAAATCAAGTGCAATCTCCTCGGCGACCACCCACATACCGAAGAAGTCTGTTTGGAGAGGGAGTTAAAGTGAAGTGGGAAGGAGGACGCCATTGTAGCCGCAGCTGCCCGCTTGTGTTTCGGCGGTGGGGACCGGGCAAACTTCAGCCTTAACAATGCTCCGGGCTTTTAGGGGCCTCTTCGGGCACCCGGTCCAGTAAATAACGTTTAAACCGTGAAAACACACAGAAACGATGGACGGTGGGGTACCGAGGCGGGCAAGATGCGGAACCACAGCGCCGAAACAAATCAGGTAAGAACCGTGATTCTGGGGGACAATGGGAGAAAGTTTCTGGCTAACAGCGGCTAACTAAAGATAACGGAGTTGTTCCAGCAAAACGAGCTGCTAAGGTCGGGCTACCAGCCACAATGGTGCATCTCTTGCACGCTCACGCAAAGCTCCACTTGTGAAACTAACCCAGATTTTAAGGAACATTTTTGAACCTAGAAACTCCAGGGTATCGAATGGCACCCACTATACTGTGTGACTTGACTTAAGCTTGTGCTGGCGACTTTCCCAAGACTTTGCATGTTTGGGGGTTTATTAGGGAGGATTTTGCCCTATTGTAGATTCGATTTAGGCTAAAAATTAATGATGGCAGATGATTCGTGTATTAGTAAAACTTGTGTGCCAGTGTTGCGATGCAGTACAAGGAAAACATGAAGCAACTGACATACTTGGGTCATTTTAAGTGTCGAAAGCGTAATGATCTTAACATGTATTGCATAGGAAGACTGATGTAATGTCTCTTTTTACATCTCTGATATGCATCTAAACTTCTGTCTGCAATAAACCGGTAATCACCTTGTCTTAAATAAATATTGTGCTACAGTAATGGCAGCTTTGTTTGTATTGTGGATTTTATGCTCCAGGCAATTCAAAGTGCTTTATATAGAAACATGAACACATTCAGTAAAGGAGAGAGCAAGACAAATGCCTTCAACCTGGGTTTACTTTAAACAGACTTACATTCGGTTCAGATCTGTTGACACTTTGTTTCAGTTCTGTTTGGTATTAAAGCGAAATGCTGCTTCACCGGTTTTAGTTTCAGGTTCATATTTTGTCAATATGCCATTAAAGTGTTGTGGACCTAAACCACATTGTGGTGTTTTGGTCCAGGAGAAGAACGCTACCATCTATTCTGCATCTGACAGGGGCCGATCTATGGACTCTATGAGCAGGGGAATATGTTCAGATTCTTTTGTTTTGGTCAGAACCCGAGCTGCCGTGTTCAGAATGAGCTACAGCTGTTTGATGCTCTTTTTATTGAGTCAGAAGGGCGTTACAGCGATCTGGTGGAAATGACAGCGTGGATCAGGTTTTCCTGATCATTTTGGGACATAAACTCCCTTTATCTTTGGTTTTTAAGGACAATGACTCAATATTTACAGATCTCTGCCATGGTGGTTTCTGCCTGCTCACATTGTAGTTTCCCAAGGTGCAACAGCACCTGTGGCATGTGAGATTCTGCAATTAAACTCTGCACCCACAACTGGTGACATGGCCAGAGCCTCTATGAACTCGGCGTGCAGATTGAACGTTATCTGTAAGTTACAGAAGTCAGAAATGATCGGGAGGGGGGGTGGGGGCTCCTCCTTAACATCAAGAGAAAAAAGGTTAAGGCCCTTAGTTATAACCAAATCAAGTGTGTCTCCTCGATTGTGAGTTGGAACTCTCATTTTACCTATAAGAATGTAAATAAATGACATTATATTGTATATGGTCTCGTTGGAATGCACTTAATTATTCTTTACTGCAACTCAAATACATGACAGGAGAAAAAATACTGTCAGATCTTATAGATTAGTCATAACCACCTCTTTTTGTTGACAGTCTCCTGCCATTTCTTTGCCTATCCGGTGGCTCAGCAGCTCGCCATGAACACCAGTAGGAACTGCACAACGGTGGGGAGCCGGGAGGGTTTGGCTGCCCTGGAGTCGGTCTCCATAGTGACCATCACACTGCTCGCCTGCTTGGGGAATCTCTTGATAGTGGCCACCCTGTATCGCAGGCCTTATTTGCTGACACCCAGTAACAAGTTTGTGTTCAGCCTGACCCTGTCCAATCTGCTGATGTCCGTGTTGGTGCTGCCTTTCGTGGCTGTGAGCTCAGTCAAGAGAGAGTGGGTGTTCGGGGTCGTGTGGTGTAACTTCACTGCCCTGCTTTACCTGCTCATCAGCTCCGCCAGCATGCTCACCCTTGGCGCCATAGCCATCGACAGGTCAGTGCCACCACATGTAAACAAAGGCAACATTTGCATACTGATCTCCCAGTCATGCTCTAAAATGTCACCTCGTTTTTGCCTCATTAGGTACTATGCCGTACTTTACCCGATGATATACCCCATGAAGATCACTGGAAACCGGGCGGTCGTTGCCATCTCCTACGTGTGGCTGCACTCCCTGGTGGGCTGCCTGCCGCCTCTGTTCGGCTGGTCTTCTTTTGAGTTTGACTGCTTCAAAAGGACCTGCGTTGCATCCTGGCACAGAGAACCCAGCTACACCGCCTTCTGGATTGCCTGGTGCCTGCTTCCCCCCTTGGTCATCATGCTGGCTTGTTACGGGGTGATTTTCCGCGTTGCTCGCATGAAAGCCCGCAAGGTGCACTGTGGGACGGTGGTTGTGGCCCAGGACGACTCCGCTGGAGCTCAGAGGAGTGGACGTAAAAACTCGAGTACCTCAACCTCTTCCAACGGGAGCCGACGGAGTCTGGTTTATGCCGGGAGCCAGTGTAAGGCCTTTGTCACCATTTTGGTGGTGATCGGCACTTTTCTCATCACGTGGGGGCCGTACGTCGGGGTGGTCTGCACCGAGGCCCTGTGGGGGCCAGGTAGCGTATCTCAGGGACTGGAGACGTTAGTGGCGTGGCTGTCGTTGTGCAGCGCAGTTTGCCACCCACTCATCTACGGTTTATGGAACAAAACGGTGAGGAAGGAGCTGCTGGGAATGTGTTTCGGAGATCGCTACTACAGAGAGTCGTTTGCCACGCGGCAAAGGACTTCCCGCCTGTTCAGCATCTCAAACAGAATCACAGGTTCGTGGGCTGCAGTGATTCTTACCGTATTTTGTGTGAATATTGAAGATGGAATTTGCATCAATATTAATGCACCGCAATCAAAGATAAGACTGTAAAGAGTCCAGTGCGAGTGGATCTCTATCTGTCAGTCACATAAAGGCTTCAGTACCTTTGTAGAGATAGAAGAGGTAAATAATAATGAATCAGGTGGGTGTTGCAGTGCTGGAATAAACATGCGAGTGTAGGGAAAGTCCATCCTGTTTACATTTACAGTCCTGCGCCTTTGTGGTGCCAGATGTTGCACGTTGACACATTCCTTACTTGTCTTCAGACTTGGGTATGTCCCCACATCTGACAGCCATGTTGGCCGGTGGAGGGCAGCTGTTGGCCCCCGGGAGCAGCACAGGAGACACCGGCTTCAGTTTCACTCAGGACTCATGTAAGTTGTAGGAAAACCTGTGGGAAAAAAAACAAACTTTTATGCATTATATATTTAAAATGAGAATATTTGATGCATTAACATTTTTATTTTGATTTGACATTGAACGCATCTTTTTCCACACAAATAATTCTCAAATTTATGATTCTCAGAGCTCAACTAACAGCTAATCTGCTGGTATTATTAGGTTAAATTCTTTTTTCTTGCTTTAGGAAGTTTTAATCTCTGGTTTTCCTGTTAAAATGCATCAAGTCTCATTTAAAATGGAGAACTGCAATAGAATCGTGTCTGTCGTAAACCCCAAATTAGGATGTGGTTGTTGGTGTGGCTCTCACGCAACATTGCTGCGCTTGAGCTTCGTGTTTCTGCTTCACCGCACACTGGGCAGCACTGATCATGGCTTTGGGGGGAGAGCAAGTTGGGTCTCAAACGTCCGCTGCTGCTCACACAGCCGTCTCTGTTGTCTGTATTGTCCCCCACGCAGGCACCGATGTGATGCTGTTGGAGAGTTTCTCCACAGACGGCTCCTCCCATCATCAGCACCATGGTAACAACCTCTCTGCGAAGAGGAGGAGCTCGGTCACTTTTGAAGATCAGGTGGAGCAGTCCAAAGGTACGTGTCCTTCACAACGTCCTTGCAGTCAAATAGAGCTGTAGAGAATTTTAGACATCTGATCGCGTCCTCTTTTTTTTTTTTTTTTTTTTTTTCCCCAGCTGAAAACGACAACCCAGCATCCATTCAAATCCACGCAGAGGTTCACAAATCCCTGGACACCTTTGCGTCTTGTCTGGCGAAGGCTATAGAGAATGACGCCAAGCTGACTTTGTTTGGGGAGGATCTGAGTCTGACTGCGGGAATTTTCAGCACCAGGGCCGGACCCAGACCCAGGTACCTGGACGGTCAGAGACTGAGGCTGGAAAGCATCGATGAAGGGATTGTTAAGGATGACAGAGATGAGGCGGAGGAGGATCAGGAGGAAAAACCAGCCTGATTACAGCTGGTCCACAACACTTTGTTAGCGTTGCTTTGTAACTGAAGGCATCACGGGTATTCCACACTTGAAGGTATTAGGAAACAGGAATGTGACACATTTCCATTCATTTCATGTGTGTAATGTCTTCATTTTCTGTGTTTATTTAATCAAATATGAGTTACCAGGTAGCTGTAGTTGATTACTTTGTGTTGTTTTCCCAGTATTCCCAGTATGACCAGTAACAGTATGAGCAGTATATCTCACGTAGAGCTTTATTGCAAATAGAACTGGTTCCGTCCTCCCCATAACACTCTGATCATAAGCTGATTTGTCTTTCAGGTAAGAACTAGTTTATACACACATATGTAGCAATTGTCTCTACTGGATTTTACTTCCCATGTTTGGTTAAACAGACCTGTGACCTAAAGAAAGCGCAGCAGTGTGATGACATGAGACCAACATAACTCTCACCAGTATCCGCGTTACTGGTTCCCACTGACCACTTGTCTCCCCCCAACACCATACTGGAAAAACAGAAGATTAGTAACTGGATCATTCCACGTCCTGCTAAGCATTACATGTAAATGTTCGGATAAAAGTAACCCTGAACAGGAAATAAGATGTACAGTGTTGCTATGGTACTTCTATGACATATTGTGGATCCAGAGCAAGTGTCATGTGACAGTTTTGATACTAAATATTTATCTGCTGCAGTTATTGCACTTAAGTTAGTGTTAATGTACAGTATATCTTCCATAACAGTACATATTAACAATCTAGTGAATGTGTCAGAAGATGGGAAATATAATAAACCATCCCACCTTTCTTTTGTTACAAACGTCACAGTCAAAAGTCCACGTACACAGTACTAGTAATTAGTGTTGCTTTTATTAATTTATTTGAGTTTCTAAACAGAATAGATTCCACAGGAACTTTGAATAAGCAGTGAGATTCTGGTGCTTTCTTACCTCAAGTCATAAATTTATCGAGTGGTACTTTTGTATGAAAACTCTGATTTGATACCTGATGTAACCTTTTGATTTTATACAGTAAATAGTAATGCAAACAATCTGCTTAAGTGTTTTTATTCAGTTCCCTTCAGCTTGAATAATGGTTTTATTACCGTTTTTGCATAAACCTCTGAACTATTTGCTATTTCTCTTGCTATTGAGTGAAGGTTAAGCTGACCTTGAGGCAACCACACCCAGATGCTTGTCCTGCAGTAAATCCAAACGGAAAACCTTGAATACAAGGATTCATTTAAAAAAAGTAAAACCTTTGTTTGAAAAGACAAAACTGACCGAGATGTGCTGATATGGCTTATTTTTTAAACTAAACTTAAACTCCAATGCAGAAAGAGTCTCCTCTGATGAGCAGTGCTGGACACTTGGCATAATTAAGAGAACTCCGTCAAAGATACAGATGCGACCACAAAACTTTATTTTTGTTTTTATTTTTTGTTGCACAGCCATGTTTGCATTTTTTTTTTCCTTTTTTAAAATGCTGTTAAAGGTTGTAAATAAGTGTCACGTCCCTTTGGTAGAACCACATGTTTGATTTTCTTTAACAACACCGTTAAAGCGTAAGTTTTTCTGGAGTCTGTGTTCACTTGCGTAACTGCCTGAGCAAATGGTCTCAGCCCTGGGCGACAAATCCCACACACAACCGTCACAACATTAACACTGATCAAAGCTCACATTCTCCCGACAAAGTAATATTGCACTTGAACATCCTTGCACGCCAGCCATCATTACTCACACACTAAACACACCGTGTACTGACTGACTTCCTCGTTGCTGTTTGCATTCACACAGATATAGAATATCCTCGTACAGATACATCAGTAAGAAAGTCTTCTTTTAAAAAAACACAGAGGACTGCAAATTACACTAATTTCAAAAAGGAAGTATTCTACACAATACTTGTACAAATCTGAGGTTTTTCTGAGTGCTATACAGCAAGAACAAACTGCATTTTCATTAAAATAATATTCCAGCAGGCTACTGCTCATCATCGTTTTCCTGGCCTGAACCTTCGGATCGATCGCCTTCCAATCGATCTGCGAGACATGAACACAAACAAGATGAAGACAAAACACAGGCAATAAACGAGATTGAGGAGCAGCAACAGGAGGAGAACTAGAGGGCTGAGCAGAACGCGCTAGTACCTGATCTGATGTGATTGAGGGAGGCCAGCATTCGGAGCATGAAGGAGGCTGGGACTGTGATTGTGTTTCTGGTTTCTTCTAACATCAGCTCGTTCCGGGTTATAACCTTGGAGGGGGAAGGAAAACGGTGTGAACAAGGGAGAGGAGGGTGTGAAGCAGTCGATCAAGGGTCAGTCCGTGACATCAAGCGAACGCGCACTTAAACGTGTGAATTTCAGTCATCACAAATACGCCCGACTTCAGCCCAGTTGTAGGTTCCTTACATGTCTCTGATGGACAGTTCTTACCTCGTGGGCAAGTGCTCGGTTGAAAGATGGAGACGCTTCCAGTGGCGACCAAATCTTGATATCATAGTCTATCCCTGAAGAAGCAAGAACTGACACAGACCAGAAAAGAAAGAGGGTGTCAATGTGCATCAATTCTGACCAGGAAAGGGGGAATCTGTGTAGCTGTGTGAAGGTGGACCGGGGCCTCACTGGGGTCGTAGGGGTGTGGCTGCAGACAGTTGACCACATGGTTGTCTGCCTCCAGGAGCATGAGGTGCTCTGCAGTGTGTCTGTCCCAGATGAAGATGTGGCCACAGTCAGAACCACTCATTACGAAGTTGTTGCCCCAAAAACACGACTCCTTAATCTAGAAACACAGAAGACACACTTCATGTTTCACTATCTAACTCCTGAGGGTAAAAGTGATATTATTTATTCCCTCTCTTTATTCAGCCTCCCTGAAGGCAGCATTGGCCACTTAGCATGTTGATGTTATTTGTTGAGCAGTAATAATCTGGGAACCCTACAGTGATTAAAAATCAGCTATTTTTGGACAAATAGTTTCAGGATTACACAAAACATATTCATGCCATTTACCATAACACAAAGAAGAACATTGTTTTTGTAATTACTGAGGATTAAAGCCTACTTTACATCTAAACAGACTGTAACCATTCATTCTTTCTTTCAATTTAATGCTAATCCAAGATTAGCGACACTGCTTTCCAGATCTCCACACAAACAAAAATGAGCGTTGAGCTTCTAATTCAGCTCTCTGAAACAAAACACTTGACCATTTTTCTACAAAGTCAAATAATTCCTTCCTGATATCATGATCTCTCCAAATCCACACCAACAGCCATGTAAACAGCCCAGTACGAACCATAGTCCTGGAATTCCGGTGGCCTTTGTAGACCATTTTGACCGAGGGCCTCCTGATGTTCTGGGTCTCGCTCTCCTCCATCTCTCGTCTCTCTTTCCTCCTGCGAAAGAGCTCCTGAATGCGAGCAGCTGCCGAGCGCCTGTAAAACCCAGTAGATGATGATGATGATGATGATGCAAAGACGTGCACTCGTGAAGCTCAGACTCTGACTGAAGGTCACTCTGTAAATGCTGAACCACCTTCAGCAGAATCCAGAGGCCCAGTAAAATGTTGTTTGAGGTTCAGATTCCTTAACCAGATGAGTAAAAAACCGTTGAGGTCGAGACCTTTTCTCGAGTCAAATGCTGTCTTACTTGTGCCAAATGAAGAGACTCAAGAATCACAGTTTAACAAAACAAAAGGGGGGAAAAAAGCTCATTACTCAGGACTCTGAAGACTTTAAGAGCTTCGTTTTAAGGACTATAAAGCACATTATCTGACAAGTTTATTCTTAATACTAAACAATAAAGGAGTTAACGCATGTTAATAACTTATTTTTCTAAACATTGCAGAGTCCTTGAACTACACTCTTCTCCCTGAGATTTCTTCCCCCTCTGTCACTGTTACACAAGCACAGAGCAGTTCACGTCGTACACCAGCTGAGAACAACTTTATTGCTCCCATACTGAGCGACCGTGCACACAAACCATTAAAAAGCCACAAGTACTCACATGCACGCCATTCTGAATCTGCAGTTAGTCGTGACTGTGAGTTAGATGATCAAATCACGCCAATAAAAGTAGCACTCACTACCTCCAGTGCTGCTGAGTTTTAATGCTTCGTGATGTTTCACACACTTGACAAGCTTTTTGTCGCTGGTGCAAACTCATTACCTGATCATCCTATCGCCTACTGCAGATCCTCTGGAATTTAATCTATATTCACATTAAAGGTATGACAAAAATGGCTTAAAAATATAACAAAATCTTCATGTAAGGGAAGGATAAAGTGGATGTGAATACCTCTGTCCCTGTCCTCTGAACCTGGAGGGGGGAATGAGAATGGGATCATCATCGCTGTCGTCAGAGTCCTGCGTGCCTCGAGCAGGCTGGCGCTTGTCCCCCCCTGCTGCCTGCTCTGTGGGCTCTGACCTCCTGCAGTCTCCTGATGTTTCCTCAGCAGCTTCTGGTTCCGTTATCTCCGTTGCTGCAGAAGCCCTAGACCCTCCCTGGAAGGATCTCGCGGCCGAGCTCGAAACAGACGGGCTGCCAACGTCACTGGAGCAGGAGGCGTCACACTGCGGCTCTGTCACGGAGGCCGTCTCACGCCGCTGCCCTGAGGACTCGCAGGGCGCTGAGGGGAACCCTAATAATGTACACAATCATGTTTCTAGAAGCAAGGAAGTCGAGGATTTATTCTTCAAACTTAGAAATGAACTTGTTATAAGTGATTTTCCCCCAGCACGTGGTTAAAGCACTGACCTTGCTCTGACGCCGAACTCTCCCGGCTCTGCGCAGCCACTGCCGGGCTTGCTTTGGGTAGTCCACCACTCAGAGAACCGGACGGGTTACTGCTCCTGTGGAGGGAGACGCAACTGTCTGTGCCAGCCTGCAAACGTGTTCCATCTCTCTTTTTTAACATTAATATAATGAGTCATGTCGAATGAAAACATGGATCATCCTGTGATGGAATCCAAACTCATAAAGACAGTTGACAGGTTGCGTGTGTCACCCCCTCCTCACCACTCGTCAGTGAAGTCCAACTTGATGGTGCTGGTGGTGGTTCCCTCTGAGCTATAGTGTAGGCTGAGGACTGGCTCGGCTGTACTGGTGCGACTGGTGGTGGAGGAGGAGGAGGGGATGCTGCTGTCTGGTACAGAAGCAGGCTTAGCAGGAGATGAATTGGCAGCTTCTGCTGAGAAAAGGAACGACACAGGAATTTAAAAAATGACCCATCGGCCTGTAATTAGCTGCTTAGAAGCACACAGGTAAACATGCAACACAACAACAAGACAGAACAGCAGGACAGAAACCCAGACAGAAGAATGACGTGGTAATGGACACGTCTCTGCCGCTGGTGTGTTATTAAACCCTTGACAGCAACAGCTTTTACACGACAAATCTTAAATATGCACTTTATCTCTGTAGATGCACTGAGTGTGGAACTGTCGGGAAAAATTATAAAAACCAACAGCTCAAGCTGTGAGGCGTAAATAATAACAAGGCCATAAGCTTGGCAGGGACACTACATATTTATGTTGGATCTACCATTTTTATAGTCTCTATTATGGATGAATATGATGCTATTCAAAATATACTGCAATGAACATATCTCAACCGCACATTTTATAATAATTCTGACAAAAATTACAGTGATGAATGTAATGATGTCTGGCTAATGAGTCAGTAAAGCACAGGACAGAGCGGAATGCACATATGGAAATGATAGAATAAGCCTGCAGAATCATATGACAGGAAACATCTAAGAGGGAGGGAGGGAGGGAGGGAGGGAGAAAAAGACCCAGCCGGTGGCAGGGTGGTGGAGGAGGACGCACCCTGCTGTTCATCAAGAGTCATGGATCCTAGCTGCTTGTTTACCACAGACGAGGGGGAATCTGCAACACAGATGGCACAAAGTATTGAACACAGCTCAGTAAGTCAAAACCTGACAGTTCATACAGTTAAAATATTTTAAAATAGAAATGACTGTTAGTCAAGATCGCACAAGAACTTCACGCAATAATAAAAATGCCTTCAAACTTGTGTGAATACTGGATGAATACTGAGGTGGGAATCAAGTGGGTTTTCAAGGGCAACTCCATGAAGACGGTGCAAACCAGTAAAAATGAGCCGAGTTAACATTAAAATCCATCCAAGTTCCACATTAGCGAAAAAGCTGAAATACTCTCAGTCTTAGCAAACCAGGAAATGAGATGCGAAGCTGCTAATTAAATTCACCATGGTAAATAATGGAGACTGTCCCCTGTTATTTTAGTGAAAGTTTTGATCATTAAATATTTGCTTTCTCTGGAAGAGAAAGAAATTACACAGCATTCGCAGCATTGTCTATTCACCATTTTCATAAGAAAAGTAGGGAGATGCCCATCAGAGAGAATCAGAGAGAAGCAGTGGGGAACTCACTTTAGGGGACAAAGGGAAAGAAAAGTGACAATGCGTCTTTTAAGTACAATCCAAGTGAATAAAAGCAGAGTGCTGCACTTGCTGGCGCCACAACAGGACAATTTGTTGGTGCTGACTAACCAACGCATGTGGTGTTGAAGAGAGCGCACTGGTGAGTGACTGAGGCGGTTTTAGAGGCAACACACAGGTTAGTGAGTACACGGTGCTTTGTTAGAGACTGCAGTGAGGATCACAGTGGGCTTAGTTGTTAGCAAGACTGTGTCTTTCTCAAGCCAAACTGACTGGAATTGTATAAAGTCAGGGGCGTTGGCCCGGGCAAACAACCCACACAGAGGAGGTGCTGCATGGGGGGGTAACCTGTATGTGCTTGTGTCTCTGCACCAGCGGCAGCAGGAGCAGCTCTTTGGCTCTGTCTGTCAGGGGTGGCAGAGGAAGAGGGGCGGGCTCGCGGACCCCTTCCAGGAGGGTCGGCCAGCTGGAGTAACCTCTGCAAACGCCTACACACTAAGCTTATGGGCAGGCGATGAGGACCATACTCTGACAAGGAAGAGAGGGAGAGTGAATGCATGATCAGACAGTCCCTCCGGGATTTTGGAATCTTTCTGGCAGCTTTTCAAAAAAACTGCAATAATATGAGGAAGCTTGGGATTTGTAGAGATTGTGGGAACAAGGGGAAGACTGTCATTTATTCAGCATCAAAGCTTTCCTTGATAGCCAGCATATTTTGCTCAGTTTGTGCTGGTGCATTTTGCTTGATGATTGTTCGAATTTGCCATCAAGCTAAACAGTTTCCTTAAAATGCAACTTAAAGGTGTGCTAGTGGAATGACAACATTGGGAAATCCCAGAGGGACTGATTGGAAGAATATGAGGAAGATGTGAGAAAAAGAAGGGTCACGAGACAGAAACCAGGAGGACCTGATACTGGAGGAGAAGACTAAAGTGGCAGCTGCATGAGCGGCTCAAATATAGACTCATCTCAGTGACTGTGGTCCTCGTGCTAATGATGAGGACTAAACCATGAACTCCAGCTGCGTGTTTTACCTGAGAGAGCACGTTCTGAGGAGGATGGGGGGGTGGATGTGGAGCTCCCACTACCTTCAAGCTGGCTTCTCTGATCTGAGTCGGGTGCAGAGGGGACAGATGTGGAGGAAGGTGCTGTAGCCTCCACTGAGGCTGAGCTGGGAGGTGGAGTTGCTGTGACTGTAGAGAATGACCCCAGGGAGGAAGAGGAGGTGGACTTAGGCATTGTGGCAGTTAGTGGATCAGGGGGGGGCTCTGGAGCATTCACTCCTGAGGCCGCCGGAGGCTGGCTGGAGTCCTGGCTGGAGCCGCCGGCTTGAGCAGATGAAGGATGTGGTGTTCCCTCTGGGTGGACAGCCGTTCCTGAAACCCACATTTTAGTTAAGACCGTTAGTTTTAGTTAAGCCAAATATAAGAATGGACTTTATCTCATTTATTTAAGATATTGTAAGTCTTAATCTTGCATAAACTTACCCTGGATAGTAAAATGTAAAACATCTAAAAACATTGTGTGTGTGTCTGTGTGTGTGTGTGTGTGTATAGATATGGATATATAAATAGATATAGACAGATAGGAAGCTATAGATAAATACATCTATGATTATTATTACTATTAGACTGACCTCTGGGTCGTGTTTGAGGTCGAGTTCCTCTGCTGCTCTGAGCCTCACTTGCCTCCTCAAACCAGCGTGACAGCATGTCTGACATCCTCTGCATCAGAGACACATTTGGACTCTGCTCTCCTGGAAAGAGACAAGAGTAGACACGTACCGTTTTATCACTTTTCATCCATCAACACCTGTCACTCAAAGAGGACAAAGTTAAACAGTAAAATGACACCACTGTTCACCAACAGTTATTTACAAGACAACTATTTTCATTTTCATGCTGGAATTTTACATCACTGGAAGAAAATGAAACTATTGCAGCTTCGGGGAAATCGGGCCTGTAACGTGAGCGCACACATCGGGTGTAGCACCGGCGGGGCGATCTTACCGTCTCTCTCTCTCTCACTCTCAGGGCGAGCTCGGGGTCCTGTGTCAGACCAGTCACCTCTTAGACGGAGGCGCTTCACTGGAGGCTGCCTGAGCTGGGGAAACACATACACACACACAGCCAGTCAAAAATAGCTCCACTGTCACTTCTGTCTGTTAATGGCCCCCATCCCCCCCTTCTGGCTGCACGCCCGAGATTGCCTTCACTTTCAAAACCCTTCTCTTTGGGGCAGCAGGCCGAGACACAAATAGAAGGAGGAGGGGGGGTCTTAAAAGTCCTTCTATCAGAGTAAATCATCCGGTCTGGATGTGGTGAAAAGGACAAGAGGCTGACAGAGAAAAGACACTGCAGAAATGAGGTTACAGGTGGAGGAAGGGGAGCGAGGATAAGAAGCTTGTACTTGAACTATTCTGGACTGGAGAGGAACGCTGCCAGAGCCGGTCACTCAATTTGGAAAGGAATGTGTGCAGTGAACTCACCATGAGGATTTGAAACACGGGCACCATGATCAGGCACATTTTAACACGTGAACACCACTGCAATAAACAGATTCTAGTTTTTATTCACTACTACTACTGTTTGTGGGTATTTCAAGCAGGAATTATAGAACAACAAAGAACAAATTAAAGAACTCTTTAACACCAATGTGTGCAATGTCTTTCTACAGAAACATACAGTCAACCAGGTCTGTTTTCCATTCAGCCCAACTCCTATTGAACACAGATTTTCTTTTACCGTTACTTTGAATTCTGGTCAGTGATCAAGCCCTGATATCCTTTTAAATTAATCAACAACGGTTCAGACAGATGAATAGCAAGTGAACAGAAACTGTGAGTCGCTGAATCAAACTGAACTTCTAGTAAACGAGGTATCCAGTTGGGTCGGGGGGGCGAACAAAGCGGCAGAGTAGTGGCAGCAGCTCACTCGCACATTGTGGTCACACATGTTCTGTGTCTCTTAACGCGTCAATTTTTGATACAAAAAGGTTGCTTGGAGACAAAATAAAGCAATCGGCCACGCCTGCTGATGGAGAGTCGTATAGCGTGAACACCTGCAAACCAGTCATGTAAAGTGAACCCCGCAGAGACCTCAGGACTCCCGACCAGAGGACAGAGAGTCACGTAGTGCGAACAACACAGTGAACAAGGACAAACAGAAACAGCACAGAACCGTGCTAGCATCCGGTTGCTACTACAACGAGAGTGCTAATATTCCACAAAATGTATCACGTTCATCACTTCCTGTAGTTTCTGTTGCTTCCTGTAGTTTCTGTTGCTCACCTCTTCCCTCCTCTCCTCAGACGGACCCTTTAGCTCTCTGGCCTGGTCATCTTTGGGGTCGAACAGGTAGATGTAATCGGAGGAGTAGCTGACCAGCACCTCCTGACCGTCCTCGCTGTAGCAGAGGGAAGTGACGCGACACGACTTGTTGGACAAGTGAGTGGGAACAAACCTCACGCACATGCCTGTTGTTCCCCGACCCGTGTAGTTCCCTGAGCATGAGACACAGTGTTAGAAGCCTGTGCCGCCTCCATCAGACAAGGTGATCAGACTGACATTTTGGTGAATACAGAACTCGCCCCATGTTCAAAATCTGCAAACACTTTGTGGCTAAGAAGCATCTCAGTGTCTGCAGGACAGGTTACCTGTTGCTCTGGTTCCCAGCATGCGTCTGTCGTAGATGCGCACTGAGCTATCGGAGCAGCCCACAGCCAGGTAGTACGGCACCAAAGGCGAAATGGATATCGAAGTGGCTGCTCTTCGACAGTTTATCAAGATATCCTAAAATAAAAAGCAAGCAGCTCAGGTGTTGAAATCCTGATTTAAATCTGCCTGTCCAGAAACAGCAGACAGGCAGAGTTAAGGTTGTCTGGACGGCGATGAAGCTGAAAATACCACAGCTGTCACCGTACATCTTTGCAGTCCTCTTTAGTGCAGCTGGTCTTCGTACGAAGGTCGAACCATCGCACCGTGCCGTCTTCCCCGCAGGACAGGAACGTGTAAGGATCATTTGGTACCGTCATAATCTAAGAAAACGAAATCAAAAGTGATGTGACGCTGAAGACAACAGTCAGGTGTGTGTCCTGGGAGACGGCTCTGATCTGTAGTACCTCATAAGCTGTTCCGTAATGACAGGTGAACTGACACTGTCTGTTGTACTCTGGACTCTTCTCGGTGTGGGTGTAGAAGATGATGCCGTCTCCGGAGCAGGAGACGATCTCCTTACCGTTTGTGTTGGGCATGAACTTTGCGCTGAAGATGTTTGTTCGGTGACCTGAGCGTATTGACTGTTTGACCTGTAAAATAGGCCCAGAAACCACATGATCGCTGACCGAAAGGAAGAGTAAGTGGGGATTTTTGTTTCTGACCCACCTTTTTGTTATATGGGCTACTGATGACCAAAAAGGTGTCGTCTGACCCCGAGAGGATGTATTCACCAGTGTCATTCCAGCAAATCGTGTTGACCTGCAGAAAAAGAAGAATTTAGATTGGGACTGATTGGATTATCACGTCCTTTCCAAAGATAAAGATGCGTGACATTCTGATAGCAACACAATAGAACCAATCACAGAAAATCCTGGCTTGTTTTGCACCTCAACCCAACTCAACTGAAGCTGAATGATGAAGTTGCACTATCCCACAAATCAGCTGTGAAATATTAACAGGCCGAGAGCGAATAATCTCCTGTATTATAACAGGTATTTGTGATACCACTGGGCAATGACGCATCTCAGAAATATAAAATATACTCTAATTCTAATCCCACTGCAACATAAATCTACTTCCTTGTTTGGATTTCATAAACTTTATTAGAGCTTTACCTTTCTTTTATAGACACGGCTGAGGCATGATTTAATCCCTTATAAATAAAAACTCTGGCACCTAGAAATGATGATCTTGACACAGAGGAAACATCAGAGGGAACCTCAGAGGAAAAAGGGGAGTCCTTTCTATAACTCAACAGCTCTAACAGAGGACTATATTTGTAAGAATATATTTAGTTTTTAAAATCACAGTGAAAATAAAAAATACACACATTTGGAGATGACTAATGTATTTCATATTCAAATACACATTAAAGCAGCATCAGTGCTCGGCAGGATGAACTGAAGGATGCAGTAGTACGGAGCTTGATCACTGTGGTAATTCTGTTCCTCATCTCAATAAGAGCATGTGTCTGCTCTCTCTCTGACAGAAAACTGGATCCCCCCCATAAATACACAAACATATAATAAAAGTAGACATAAATTGATCAAAGACAGGTGACATTAGTTGTACTCACACAGCCATCGTGTACATTCAGTGTCGCCTCAAGTTTCAGCCGCTGGACAAACTCACTTCTCCCTGTGAAAAGACAGAAATCAACTGCAGGCCCGTCGCGTGTGTCTAGACTGCAGAGCTAAAATATCCCACTGTACAGAATAAACATGTACTGGATTATTAATGTGGAGGAGGCTTCACTTGGGTGCAACAACAGGTGTAACGGAGAAGAGCAAACACTTGATGCCTTCAAAATGAGAGTATAAATACAAAAAAGTGACATTATAGGATTCTAAATACAAACAAAAGTAAATTAAGACCTGATGTCTTTTAATTGTACAATTAAACTTTACTTTTAAAGCATTTATGTGACGACCTGCTGCTGCAATAAGACAGATAAAGACAAATCACTAAATGTTCTTGTATTTGGTGGAATTTTCCTTTATGGTGAAAGAATTAAGCAGCAACCTTTCTTCTTGAGATGTGTGTCTCATTTGAACAGGAATGATGAAATGACTCAGAGATGAGTTAATAAAACCAATAGCTGCTGTATTTCCAAATGTGCACCAGGACTTGTGCTGGCATGTTTTCTTAGCATTGCATTATTGGGGATTTGCTGAGCATAAATGACATCCTGTGTTGCACGAGGCCACACCAAAAGGCAAAAAATTGTATGCATTGCGTCAACATTTTGGCCAACTGTTATCAAAAGTAAGTTTTAGATTTAGATTCTCAGTATCAACTATACAAATACAAATATTTTATTTTATCGTTCATCCTCTAGGATATAATGTTGGCTATAACTAGTGTTTACTCTAATTAAAAGAAAATGTATTATTGTATTGGATACAACGAATATCATTGTGTTTCTCTGGACAAATTTTCTTTGATCACATGAGGTATTTGTATTGGAATTTAAACCAGGACCGGTTTCCCCCCACCCCCGTTTTGAAGCTAAATATATCCTGACCCCAACCTTGCAACATGCATCCTCTACTCATCGACAATAACAGGTCTAACCCTGTTTCAGTCCAGCTAAAAACAGTCTTGACTAACCCTCTGTGGCACCTCTACCGCTCCTCTAAAAGGCTTATAAATCTTTCAGTCACTGTCAGTGCTGATTGTATGATCAGCTACAGTCGTCTGGCTACAGGCCACCCGGAAAAACTCTGATTATAAGTCACTGTTGATTCACAGCCGATGAGAGGATGGTGACAATAACAGGTCAGGAAGAATGGCAGTGACACATGAAACACATCCCAACAGATCCATATACAGAGATCCTTTCTGGGACCATTGTCCTTTCTGGTGGTATCAAAATGGAAATGAAGTGTGGGGGGGTTCCTTATCTTGCTCTGATGTATATTATGAAAGACAAGGTTTGCATCATCATCAGACATGGAGAAGCTGCCTATTCATCTAGTGCATAGGCTCGATTTGCTAATGGAGGAAGCTATTGCCAAACTGAATTTGCCGTCTTAAATTCACACAGGGTAGCTCAAACTCAGGATGGACTTAGCAACCCCCCCCCCCCCCCCCACCTCCCTGACATTAAGCAGGTAGTCTAATAATAATGATAGCTAAAAGTACATGCCATGCTGGGACACTTCTTCTGATTTAGAAACACAGACGCAGCCAGCAGCGCTGTTAAGCTGCTGGAGGCAAAGACGATTTAGATTTAAAGCCCTTTTCACGTATTATTTGGTATCACTCCTATACGTTATCGTTAGCGCAAACAAGAGGGTTGTTCTTACTTAAATAGTTGGTCCTGATGTTGTTAGGCTCGTTGTATCCGATCAAGCGTTTATTTACATCCCAAACCAGGTTTCCGGAGGAGGACATTGTGCCAACATGTGATTTTTGAAAAACAATAACATTGAAACTAAGCTAGCCCTTGTCTTCTTGTTGTCGCCTTTTATTTATCGTCGCCTCGCTTCGCCATCAGTTCCCGAGTTAAGGGATAGTTCTGTCGTTAACTAGTTTCCGACGCTTTGCATCTGCATTGCTGTGAAAGAGTCGCTTGTGCCCTGTCTTCTCTGTCCACCTGACTTTAGACTGAATCTCTGCTCCCTCCACCGCTAAACTATCGGCTCTGCTAGCCTGGTCTGGTATTTCTTCTAGCGACAGAAGACAGCTGGGTCCAAGTCACGCGATAAACTGCGTGTTCTGGTGAGGAGCGCTCGTTTTAAGACCCATCACGGCGTTTATAGGAGGCTTCGATATGAACTGTTTTGATATGAAGCAGGTTATAATTACTACTTAAATAATGGGAAATTTATTCACATAAATAATTTTTTCATTTTAAATTTATACGACTCCGCCCTTGTGTTAAAATGCAAAACGAGAGTTACACTTCAAACGCCGTTCTTACAGACCAATCAAGAAACAAGTATGTAACCACGCCCCTCACGCGCTGACAGTCGAGAGGAACAAAATCGGTCTCAGATAACATCTATTTTTACGACACCCTTTACGACCCCCCCCCCTCCCTCCCCCATATGAAATTCACAGGCAAATTGATACATTTCTAGAAAATTAATATAGTTCAAATTTTCCTCTCCTTTACTTATGCTGATAAAAACAAATAGAATACACTAAAATACTTTAGCCAGGAGAGATATTGCACAGATCTGAAAAAAAACAACAAAAACATGTTTAATTCTCTGTGCAAAATAAAATACATCAAAACATGTCATTTCTTGGAATAGTGTGTTATGACTTGTATGTTTCAGCCGCCCTTGCAACAAATAGCAAAGGCCATACAATTTATTTATTATCTTCTCTACCCCCCTCAAAAGACATTTGATCATTTCAATGATCAAACATTAATTCAAAGCAACATACTAACCTTAACCCTTCTATATTATACTTAGATTGTATAACTATACAAATATAAGCTTCATCAAGGTAGGATAATTAAAAACAAAAGATACTTGTTTGTGTGTGCCTCTGCATTAAATTCAAGTGTAAAAACTGTAGCAGATGGGGTAAAGCCAAAGGCACACAGTCCTAATATCTGTGGAATTGTCTAGTCATGTTAATTATTCAAAAACATTTGTTTACACCCCATTTTGACTGTCAGTGCTATGAAGACAACCAAAATGTGGTGTTTAAGAAAGTAATGGTTTTTGTATAACCATTTTTTTTTCTGGGTCTGATACAAATAGAAGTGTGCATTAACAATGTGTTTATTAATATTAAGTATAATATACATATTAACATATTCATATGTAGATTTCCTCATTAAAGCAAGTCAGAAAAGTATATTGTATAGTGCTACATTGTATATATTTTTTGTGACGTGTGGTATATCAGAACAACGGAATTAATGTCTCATTATTAAGAACAACTAACGTGGAAATGCATTTTCGTGTCAACCACGTGTTAGAAATTTAAAATAATGTTAAACAAAAGCTGAACTAGTTAACGCTTGCGTCGAAGTGGTCTGGACCCGTGTTTGGCATCTGTCGTAAAGCACGAAAGACCGTAAATTGGTTAGCGCATGCGCAGAAGCGACACGAAGCCGCTTTTCTTCCGGGTACCGATCGGGCGCTGACGGATCACCTCGCGGCGTCGGTCAGATACGGGCTTCTGACAAGCTAGCATTGCTAGCATAGTGATAGAGGTGACGGGGGAAGGTCGACAGCAGAAGTGCAGAATATTTTCATAGGATTTATTTTATTGCAATTTATTTATTAGACAGTATAGCACAGGAAAATTGTTTTAAATTCTTTAACTTGCAGGAAAACCTTCGCAGGTTAAGACTTTAACGAGCTAGCCTTAAGTACCGCCTGGTTTCTTTATTTTCCTCTAAATTTTCATTAGAACTTCTACAGTCATGGCTGCGCTAAGAGTGTCCTACCACAGGATTTTGGACAAAGTCGAACATATGCTGCCAGCTAAACTGAGACCTCTGTACAACCACCCTGCAGGTAATTCAAAATGCATCACAATTGTTCGGTCACGGATGTGTCTCTCTCTTGAGCTGGTCTCTAAATGATCTAGTCTGTTTAATGTCCCGGAGCTTCATAGTTCAGACAGTAATTCTATCACGTCTTTTCGCCCAAAATAGCACATTTTAAACTCGTGTCCTAGCTGTGATCATCATCCAATGAATTTGTTTTAACCTTCCTTGTCTAGATGAGGGTTTTTTACATTTTACCGCCCTTAAAATGTGAAATCATTGTGAGTAAATGTAAAATAAAATATTACTGGTGGGCCTTTTCCTGCCTGGACAAGGGTACAGGAGGTCAGTTTAACCAGTTTAACCTTAAATCCTAACAGGTATGGCGGTGCTCCAGGTAAAATCCAACTGCCTCCAAAATTATGGGTATGGATGGATTTGAGTCAGTAAAAACTCCCTTACACAGTCTGGCACATTTATTGAGATTGTAAGGATTTCTTGATACTATAATATCCGTTGTTTTTTAAGAGTCTACCGATGGTGTCTGACGGGGGAAATGAAATATTTCCACATCTGCATCCACAGCTCTTTCTAGTTTGTGTGTTCATTATTGGAGGTGTATGTAAACGTTCATTACAGCAGATCAGTAATAATCATGACTTTGCAGTTTACAGTCGTGACCCGTCTGTTTTGGTGTCTTTGAAACATGGCAACAACAGACAGTGGATCTACAAGAAACAACACTTATATAAAATATCGTGACAGTGATTTGCACGTAGATCTTACTGCTGCAGCTCTCAATATCAAGAGTGTATCAAGCACGCTTGTCGGAAACTTTAGTTGTATGGATTTACAGTATCTACACTCCAATTGTTGCGACAGGTTCCTGCTGTTATTTGCAAAGCACAACACAAAATGTGAAATGATAAGACAAAAAGGTTCCATCTGATCTTGGACCTGTGAGAGGTCCCGTTATCGTTACACGGGCGTCACTGAGCAGGATCCATTTTCTTCCAGCCATCGCTGCATGTCACTCGTAGAAGCTGTTAATGCTTTTTGTTTTCATTTTAGGTCCCAAAACAGTTTTCTTCTGGGCCCCTGTTTTTAAATGGGTACGTTAATGCCCACATTTTTGATGCATTTGTCTGTATGTACTGTATATATGGCATCATGATCAAGATTCAAAACTGATGAACTCTTTTCCCTCCAGGGTCTCGTTGTAGCCGGTTTGGCTGATATGACTCGGCCAGCTGAGAAACTCAGTCTCTCTCAGTCTGCAGTACTGACGGCCACAGGTAAAATGTGATTTAATCAGTGTCTAGATCAACTAAAAGTGGAGATCTCCACTGAGCATAGATGTTTTTTTATATATTTTAGTTTAGGGGAGATGTTGTATTTGTTTTAAATGTGCCTATGAATCTTATTCATACATTTCTACCATCGTTCCACATCTTGGAATGTCTTTAGTCTTGATTTCATTGAGAACAAGTCCGTGTCAAAGGTTGTCAGACGCTTTTGTTTTTGCAATATGTTCCTTCAAACAAGCCTTATCGGTTACTGTTTGACCAAAAACAGACTCTGGGTTTACCGCTATATTAACATAACCTTCACCGTCACTGTTGCCCTTCCCCACCAGGCCTGATCTGGTCCAGATACTCGTTGGTGATTATCCCGAAGAACTGGAACCTGTTTTGTGTCAACTTCTTTGTTGGAGGTGCAGGTGCCTCCCAGCTCTTCAGGATCTGGAGGTTTGTGGCCAACCTGCCTGTTATATCATCATCTAAATGCCAGACGAAGCAAACGGGGCAAGAAATTTGAGTATTTTCTTCTTCCAATAGATACAACCAGGATCTGAAGGAGAAGGAAAAGCAGGACACAAAGTCCTGAGGGACTGTTCTGTCACCGATGCTCCACTGCAGTGGACTGAAAAGGAGACTTCATACTGGGAACAACCCGGCCCTCGCATCCACACATCATCCCATCTTGTCTCCATAATATCCATGCCATGACCTTATCCACCTTTAGCCTGATGCCCATGTTGGAAACTTGCGCACTTTAAGTTTCTGATTTGCTCAGGGTATTCCCGAATTTAAGAACTTTTTTAACTGTAGTCAACACACACATTGAAATTGTGGTCATCAACGCACATGTGCTGCCTGGTCATCAGGGAGTGTGATTGTACATCCTTTAAGTTCTTGCTTTATACCTTGTGCACTAAGGCATCATTAATCAGGTGTAGCAATCATTACCTCATTCACGTCGTTCCAAAATACATGTAACCTGGAGATGTGTTGAACACAGTTTAAGGAATGTTTCCACATGGATATCATTAGGTTTGGGTTTCCTTTTTAGGTCATTTTAATTTGGTTGGTAACAACATCTGTACCTCGGTTATTCTCATCTTCCTCTCATCTTCATGGCTTTAACTCGTAGGACAAGAGCAAATCACTTGAAACTTTGATTGCAGTTCATCCGGCGATGCAGTTTTGCTCCTCCTGTTCTTCATGCCACACCTTTATCCTGTGCAGCTTTTAACCTTCTTGCCATTGGCTCTCTATCGTTCTGAGTTTAGGTTTGGGAGTCTTTGACATGGTCACGAGTTAGTGTGTGTTTATAGTCCTGTTTTTAGCAATAACTAAATTCTTGATGTGAACAATGAACATTTAATGGTTTCCAGTAATGGCACGGTTAATAGGGAATGGCTACGTGAGGGCAATAAACCTGTCTCAACACCTTCAGCCACTTAAAGGGATTTATTCATTTCAGCGTCATGGTTTGTTGTGAGGTTCAGCAAGTTTTGACATTTTTTTTGTGCATCTTTGACACTGCTGCGACGGTTTTCATATCAATTTAAAATTGTCACCAGTTTCTAAAGAAGGAAAGAATTCAAGGCAACACTGATGCACCAGAAAGACATTCAACATCTTTGGATTCTCGTGTTTAACGTCCTACGAAGTTGCTGGATGTTGATCAGTGGCAGAATCACCCCAGACAAGCTCAACTTACATTCTAAAATAATTGGAGCAAAGGAGTAATTCTATGAAACAAATGATGGTTTACCAAAATGTTTTATTCACAACCATTATCAGCAAGTCAGATTTAGCGTTTCCCACCAACGCGGGGTGCACTAATCTTCATGGGTTTAGCGATCTTGGGTTTCTGTGCAGTCTTGGTAGAGGCCTACAAACAGGAAATAAGAGTAATAGCATGATTAAAATTAGATTAGAATCTTGTCATTGACAGTACTACAATTTATAAAACGGCAGGAATTTCAATAGGACACAAACCTTTGCCTGGGGAGCAGCTGGCTTCTTGGCTGCCTGTTTTGCCTTCTTGGCCTCTTTTGCAGCTCTGAGACAGTCAAACCAGAACAGTTTCAGTTATAACTATTATCAGCCTTCGCTCTACATGCAAGGACATACGCTTCATTATGCTTTGCTTAATTTTGGATATACTTATATCTTAATATACACAAAATATTAAAGTTTATCAATTATTTACCAGAGAACATAAATGTCTTATTTTATGTCAAATTGATGCTTCAAAATGGAACTTTTTGAAGGTTAGTAGAGGGCTGAACATGAAGCTGCTGCAGTCTACCTGATGGCCTGCTCTCTCTGGGCCTTGCGAACCTCAGGCTTCTGGTTCCTCTTGGCCATGATCTCAGCCAGTGAGGCCCCAGTGATTGCCCTCTGGAACTTCACAGCACGGCGGGTACGCTTCTTTGTCACCTCTTCCTGTTTGATAAAGATTACTCGTGAGCCAATCAAGGAATCCTTTTGAGTTGCACATCTGAGAACACCTTAATCAAGTTTCTATGCAGAAGCATGTAGGAGAGAGTGGAGGCTGGCCAAAGGTGATGGGTCGATAAAGACGTCAAGGACCAGTACTATGATCTCCTGTTGTTCTGTGGCTGCAAGTGTGATGTGAGTGATGCTGCCCAGTCTGCAAAACGCAGTCCAGCAACAACACATAACACAGACTGGCACCGTGCACACCAATCACCCACAGCCACACCGATATGTATTCAAATAAATGTCTAAATAACCCAGCTCCACTGAGTCGACAAGTAGATGTGAAGTTAGAAAAATGATATACAGCACACATCATTTCTATTTCCACTCGTAAATCACAATCACCAGAGGCACACAGGGACGTTCATTAGCAGCAAACTCGAAGGCAAAAGTCACACATCTGTGTGGTCAATCAGTTCAATGGTCCCTTGATCTCACTGGACCAAACATACTCCAGTTACTGTGCATTATTTACTTACAGACTGTCCCTTCTTGTGCTTGCGTCTGTACAGCACAGTCCAGTTGATCTGTCTAGGGTTCCTCTTGGCGAGGAAGGCAGACTCGCACTTGGCATTCAAAAACTGGAAGACCTAATAGACAAATTGTGAGATGTTAAGATGCTGGAGCTGTTCTGAGGGGGAGGACTTCATTTGTTCCTTTACTGTGACGAACCACTAATACTCTATTTTGGAGTATTTTGACATATCAGTCAATTCCACAGAATCCCAGTCCCATCTGAACATTTTCTATAATCATAAATGATAAACTAAGTAATGACACTAGGTAGTTCATCCCAAAGTAATGGGAGCTATGGAAGTCTACATTTAGCACGTTCTTGTCTTAAAACATTAATAATGAGATCAATCAAGATTGACATCTCTGTCAAAAATAAACTGTGAACTGAACACACAGCGGAGTGTAATAGACAATGCCATGGAGGTTTGTATATGTGAAAACAATTCTTGTTTATCTGTTACATGTGAAATGGCTATAGTTATCTGTAGTAGCTAATGCTAGCTAGCCGCATAGGACACACAGGGGGCCTACTGCAGAAACTGCCACTCCTGAAGCTGCTAGAAATTTACATGAACGCCAACATTAAAACCTACAAACAGACAACCATAAAACTAAACAAACAACATCGCTGGAAAACTTGTGTTGGAAGATATATTAACGTTACCTTCCCGTCTATCCTGGCGTATCGGCGGCCATGGCCTGGGTATATTTTATACCCACTGAAACTGCACAACTCGACCCTGAAAACGACAAATACATGGACTCACTGAGAAATAATCGTACACACTTGCTACATATGAGCACATATCATTAGAATATTTATTTAAGTCTTAGGATGGTATTTGATATTATTCCATTAACTCACTTCATGGCGGCTACGAGAGGGCGCAAAACCGGAAAGGAAGATGACGGATGCGGAAACGGACTAGGCGAACTCCATACCACCTTTATTAATTAAAAAAAAAACAATTTAATTTAAATTCGTTTTTTGGTGTTTTCGTGGGCGTGTTGTGCGTAACCCGCACATTGAATGCATTTTTTTTAAAATTATAAATACAGTGAAATAAATGTTTTAGCCTTTATTTTCCATCGAAATAATACCACAATCTTACATTACCAAGCAAGTTTAATAAAAGTGCACACGAATTGCAAACAAATTAAGTAATTTGAAAATGTAATTGCAAATAATAATATCAAACTTAAAACATTTTCGATCATTAAATGTTTTCCTTCGTTTTACAAAAGTCTATTTCAAAATTCGGAAAAGGAACAGTTGTAGTTGTAGTTTCTTCCATCCACAATGACCTCGCTCTACGATGAACGACACGCTCCGTAAAGACTACATTTCCCAAAACAGACGCTTGACAGCAACGGCGCCGCTTGTCTGTAGCGCAGCTGCCTAGTGCTAATGACTGAGTGGAAGACTAACATTGGCCGTTGACTGATGTGATAATGGGTGTTTCAGATTTAGAATATGATAAAAATGTCGGTAAGTGAATTGATTGTGTTTTGTGCTCAGATATTCTGCGTATTTTCATGAGTTGCTGGTGGTGGTAAGCTAGCCCACATAACCTAGCTAACAATAACGTTCCTAAAGCATAGCGCGAATACAGACAGGCAGTTATGGCTTATGTTTAAATTGGATTTATCATAGTTACAACGTTAAGATACAAAATCAGTCTCGATTAGAATGTATAAGGCAAATATTCGAAAATCATCACAGCTTGTTTCCCTGCTTAAATCCAGTTGATTTATTGGCTTACTGAAATGACAATGAATTTCTGAATTCCAAATATTACTCACAATAAAACGACAAAGCAAAGACATGCGGTTGTTTGCATCCCATATTTTCATAGTCAGCAAATTATATGAGAGTATTTTTCCTATGCAAACAAGCGCATTAGTTTGCAATGAAACAATCAACATCTTACCACAGTTTGATCCTTTATCGTTTAACAATTATTGGCTGTGTTCAATTCTGCGAGCATGATTTTAAGAAAAACGAGAGTATCTGCAGTGTCACATTAAGGATGTGATTGTGGTCAGGTTTTGTCTGTACTGTATACCCAGCTGCACACTTGTATTTGAACTCAGCTGACTGGTATTTGTTATGTTTAGGTGCTATATTCACTAGCAAAATGACCATGTGGTTTAATCTTCACTTGCATGCATGTTTGAAGGCGCCGTGGTGGATCTTTCAACCCAGGGCATGCAAAAACTGGATCCAAATTTTATCTGTTCTGATGACACACACACTCTCATCCTGGATGGTAATCACATCATGAAACTGGACCATCTAGAAAGGAGCCCAGGACTTCAGCAGGTACTTGGAACTGTTTCAACTTTTGTCACTGTTATAAATAGGTTTTTAGCACAATTGCTTTTGTTTAATGGCTTTTCGTAATTTTTTGTCTTTAGCTTTCTGTAGCCAGTAACCGCTTGGTGAGAATGATGGGGGTGTGTCGACTAACACAGTTGAAAATACTGAACCTTCCCAATAACAGTATTGGCTATATTGAGGGTCTAAGAGATCTCCCACACTTAGAATGGTTAAACTTGTCTGGAAACAACATTAAGGTAGGTTTAAACGAGGTAGCTCTTTCAGTCCACACCCACACACTTTTACTGAGTGTACCTTTTTTGAGTAGGTTATTGAACAGCTCAACAATTGTGTTTCGCTGAAACACTTGGATCTGTCTGACAACAACATCTCAGCAATTGGGGATCTGACCAAACTGCTGTCATTGAAGGTAAGCGTAGCAAACTCTAGGCTCAGAATGAGACTAAGCAAATAATGAATGTTAAATATTCCTTTACAATTCCAGCATCAATTTGTTCAACATTTCTAATGATTTTTCACTCCTCAGACACTTTTGCTCCATGGTAACAGCATTACAACACTTCGCACTGTTCCTGCTCACCTACCTGCCCATTTATCCATCCTCTCTTTGGCAGAAAATGAGATAAGAGATCTTAATGAAGTGAGTAACCTTCCCGTTTAATTGATACTGGATGATTTAAGGTAATTAAATATGTTTTAGCTATAATTAACTGACTCTCTTGATCTCGTTAAAAAGGTGTCATACCTGGCATCTCTCCACAACATAGAGCAGCTCTCCGTTATGAGTAACCCTTGTGTTATGGCTACACCTTCATTACCAGGATTTGATTATCGGCCATATGTCCTAAGTTGGTGCCTGAACTTAAAGGTCCTGGATGGTTATGTGGTGTCACAGAAAGAAGGGTGTGTTGATTTCTGCTGATACATGTTTGTAGTGAAGGGTTAATGAAGTAGCATTAGTGGAAATAAATGAATTACATTTTCATATATACTGTATAATTGTTCAAATTGCAGTCTGAAAGCAGAGTGGCTGTACAGTCACGGGAAAGGACGTTCATACCGACCAGGTCAGCATAGTCAGCTGGTTCACTACCTGGCTACTGTTTGCCCTCTGACATCATCATCAGCTCTCGAGACAGCTGAGAATGCAAAATTGGAGAAGATCCTGAGCAAGCAGAGGTATCCATTTAGACTTACTAAAGGCCCAACTAAACTTCTAAGTGATTAATTCAATAAAAATGTTTAATAAGTTATTTGGCCGTGACATCTTTGGCAGGTTGCATCAAAGGCAACTGTTAGAGGAGACTCGAAGAAGCTGTACCAGCCCTCCGCGCCCAACTCAGCTAGACGTAAAAACCAACAGCTCTCCACAAGGGGGCGCCATAGAGGACAGGAGCGCACAGTCAGCCCAGAAAACAGGTGCTGCTCTGTCAGTCTGTAGAGCTGTTCTTTCCATAACGATCCAGGTTCTAGGCACGACCTGGGTATGTTTTCCCTCACAGTTTTGTTGTTTACTATATTTTTGTGCAGAGCCTGTCGTACAGTTGAACACCTGGGTGGGCACTGATTCTTCACACATGTTATTGCCTGTAGTCGCCAGTACAAGGCTGAGGGATGATCACATCTATTTGGAGGAAGGGCAGGCAGAAGAGGACAAGCAGAGTGGCAGCATCCTTTCCTCAGACTCCATATTTCTCCCTTTTACTCCTGACCTGGATCCACGGATGACCCATTCTGAGAGCGAAGATGAGACAGAGACGTTTGAACCAGATTCTCTGGCTCCAAAGTGGCCAGAAAACCCTGCAGCTAACACAAAAAAGACATATTCTCTTGATATGGTAGAGAACACATTTGAAGGTGAAGTTGTTCCTAGTGCAGCTGTAACAGCGACATCTCCAGAGGTTGGAGATGGCACGCTGAAGACTGATTCAGAAACTAGCCCTGATGTGGGTAACGCAGGGAAAGAACCCCCGATAGACAGTGAAATTGGTGCTGACAAAGCAAGTCTGAAGGAAGCACACAAGGCAGCAATAAAGATCCAGTCGTGGTGGAGGGGACAGCACACCCGTCGTTGTCACCCGGTGGCCAGAGAGGTGCGCAGTGAAATCCGCCTTCACAGGATGCAGGAGCACATTGTCTACCTGTCTGGAAAACTGGATAAGTAAGCGACTGATCTACACAGCCACACAAACAACAGCGCGATGATAAACACTGCTCTGTTTGCAGGGTGCAGCAACAGTATGAGGAAGAGAGATTGAACAGGCTGCTTCAAGAGGAGGCTGTGAAGTTTCTGTGGAAGCAGGTTTGCAGTTATTTATCATCACCAAACATTTTTCTGTGCTACATCATTATTTGAGTCTTATACTTGGTCCCTTATACAACACATAAGGCCACTCTATTATCAAAGCAATAGAAATCTGTAGCTGTAAGGCTGATGATAACACCGCGTGCAGTGGTTGGGAGATGACTTTAGGTCACAAGCTGTTACTTTCTAACACAGAAACCCTGAGGAAAGGTGAGGACAACGTCGTTTGTGGACCGTATAGATGACTGCATTGACATACATCGTTAAGATAGTCAGGTTTTCACTGACTCATGATGAAGTGTCTGAATTAGGGTGCCATCCACAGAGCTGCTGTCATGACTCTGACAAAGAGATTTGATAGATTTCTGATTTTCAGTGTCATTTTTCTCATGTCCTGCGTTTAGCTTCAGTCCATGCATCAGTGGAGAGAGTCTGTGGAGCAGCAGCTGAGCCGCATCACTCAGGCTGTCGCGCCGGTCCCGATGCCACATGCGGCACCATGTGAGGCGGCCCCCCCTGCAGCATGCAGCATGGAAATCCCACCCAGCACAGACATTTCCTACCCAGACTCGGGCTTTCAGTCGACAAGTGGCCAGCACTCAGTGGCGGGGGACAGCTTCCTCAGCAGCGGGACGACCGACTCCCTGAAGACAGTCCGAGCTCTGAGCCCTGTCCCGAGTGGCTTTGCCAGCGATGGCGCCGTTAGCGCAGACTGTAGCTTACTGGAGCAGTACCTCTCCTCCATCCAGCAAAGGGAGGAGGAGGAGGCTGAGGATGCTGCTAGTGACAGAACAGACACTCCGCAGCCCTCTCCACCTCTTCCATCCAACATCAAACACTCAGCCTCCCCACCGCAGGACGCCGGGGACAAAGGGGCAGAAGCTGCACCTACGGAGGAACCAGCTCCGGACGCTGAGGCGACTCTATAGAGACATTTGTGGTCCTGAAAGTCTGGTTGAGACGCACCACTCTTATACTCCAGAGCTGTTTAACTTAATATAAAGCTGTCCCACAGCGCCTATACACAGTCACCTGTGGCTATAACCACTGAGTCTATAACAGATTGAAGACACTATGGGGAGAGTAATTTTACTCCTCTGATTATATTCTGACTTCCTCATTATTTTCTGGAAACATATTTGTTAGGTTTTTATTTTAACAGGATTAATATGTCACTTTTTCTGCCGGTATCCAATAAAAATCAAATATGTGTGATAGAATGCAGTTAACCAGAGTGTAAATGTTGAATAAAGTGTATGTGTATATCTACTACCAGAACACGACCACAGGCGAGCAGCCGACTGTCAATCAGTAATCAAACTGTTTGCTTTATTTTGTGACGTTGCATCTAAATCAAATGTAAATGAATTTGCAGAATTTGATGCTGGTAGTTGTTTTGGACATCCACTGCCTTGACCTTGGTTTCATTTGGGTCACAGACAGAATTGGGTGTGTTGGGTGTGACTGCTGGACGACAGGTGACAAATATAAAATGAGATTATCAAGCGCACCAAAACAACCTCCCACCAACAGGTGGCGCTCTGGCCAATTTAATATCACTGTATGTTGAGACGAGACATTAACTAGTTACAGCCACTTCCTGTTTGAATCTGCCACATGGCCACGCTGGAAAAAAGTAAACACAATTTAGTGGGAGTGTGAAGAAGATCAAAACCTCTTGGAGGAGTTTGTTAAAGCTGTTGTAAAACAGGGCAGTTTTGTGCTCATCGCAGTTCTGCAACACCGTGAAAATATACAGATTAAAGTGGAAGATTTGAGGCCAATTGTGCTTTGATACTCCAAAAGCATATATTTGTTCAGGGCGAGACCACAGGCGTGTTACCTGTGACCTGTGACCCCAAAGATACATTATATGGTATGTTCACGTGTCGGCCACCTCCTCTTTTGTGGTGATGCATCAAATTTCACCTCGTCGCAACAGTGAAACTCCAGCACGAAATTACATGATTCCGAATGCCGGACTTCTCATTCAACACTATTTTCTGTACATCTTGAGACATTTCACAACCCCACCAAATTTCCTCCATGTAGGTAAATCCATATCTCTGAAAACCTGTACGTAGGTGGCGCTGTCGAGCCTGAGACCCATAAAATACAGGCTAATTTTGAGCGCGTTTGGGCCTCAAAAAAGGCAATTTATTTGGAAGAATAATTAAAAATAGTAATGAAATAACAAATGACTACAAAACTGTCGCACCAGTCCGTGAATTATGGATGGATTGAAAGAGACGCTGATATTAACACCATGTCAACATAAATGAAATCAGCAAAACAAGTCAGTTGGAGTAGCTGAGATCTGGTAAGGATCCGTAGAGGATCTGTTGTGTCTTGGTCAACTCCTGACGGAAAAGACAGAGTAGCGATCAGAGAGGGGAGCGACGGGCTTTGACTGGGAAAGAAGAAAAGGAGTTAAAGGAAGAATGAGGATAAAGTGGCCGCTCCGCTGGGACAGAGAGCGAGAGGTGTCGAGGAGACGCAGGTGTCCCACAGGCTGGAACGCTGAAAGTGTTGGAGAGAGAGGGAGGAGTGAAGAGACAAGCATCACACATCACACATCACATCAAGTGTTGAAGAACTGTGATGTGGCTCAGCCATCCTGTTTGGTTATATGAGAAAATAGCAGATATGAGCACTGGATTCAGATCAGTATAGGATGCCTAAACAGAAGCAACTGGCTCTGCCATTATAATCTAGAAACTTTGAGCTCAGCAGTAAAACATCTGATCACATGAGTGTGTTTGCTGCTGAATTTGTTACAATACATGAGTCTTTGTGGAGCCCAGCTCAATGGGGATCTTGGGGAATGAGAGGGCAGACAAGTTAGCAAAGGCAGCAGGTACGAGGAGCACAGTTGAGAGTGAAATTAAGTTATCAGCGGCAGAAGGTGAGAACATTGTGTGGACAATCGCAGCTGAAATGGGAAGCAGGAGTCGATGGGAGGCAACTTTATTCATTACAAGGGAGGGTCAACTGACCGAGGAGAAGGGGAAATAAAAGGAAAGAGCAGGTTCTAAAACCAAGGTTCCGACTCAGGCACAGCAACTCAGGAAACGTTGTGAAGTGATGATGGACGGACAGAAGAAACTGTGAGGTGAAGCACATTTTGAGGTTTGTAGTGTTCAGGCGGGAGGAAAGAGGTTTCTCACCTGTACTGGACTAACAAAAAAATAAGAGGGACGAAATCAGGAGGACCAGTAGGTGGCAGTAATGCAACAACACGGATGCCAACTGCCCTTAAAACCCAAAGAAGAAGAAGAGGAGGAGGAGGAGGAGGAGGAGGAGGAGGAGGAGGAGGAGGAGGAGGAGGAGGAGGAGGAGGAGGAGGAGGAGGAGGAGGAGGAGGAGGAGGAGGAGGAGAAGCTGATGATGCAAGAGGAGAATCTTTCCGAGGATGAGGAGCCAAAAAATGACGAAGGACTAATGGGCGTTGCAGCTCCACAGCCCCCCCTACAGCCGGAGCAGTGTCCGCCGTCCTCTCCTCCTGGACGGGCAAAGCCTCATCCGCCAGCCCCCCGACATCACGCAGGTCTGTCTACGAAAATCAGTGAGTAAAGCGGATAGAACGCGAATAAATGGCGTTAAACTCAGCTACCGGCCACGTTTGGGACATTGATCAATATATATGTATATATATCACCGTCTACCTTAAACGTAGCACCATCATGAAAATGTGGCGAAACATTATAACGTCATGTTAATGTTAAAGCGTATATTTCATTTATAGGAATCATCTATGCATTTAGCTGCTGTGTTTGGTGCTTACTGATCATCTGCAACCGAGCTTGCTGTGCAGATAAAACGATGATATCTGCACACCGGCGCAGCAGAAAAGACAATAAACGGCTCCAAATCCGCCAGCATTGTGTCACACTCTGCTCCAGCCCATGGACTCAGTACTTTTCCAGATTGTCTCTGCTATGCATGACCTTCCAGCATTTACCTGCCTGTTTTCCCGGTACCGACCCTGCCTGTGTACGACCTGCCTGTTCTGCCTGACCCCCGGTAAATGAACTCAGCATCAGTTCATTGCCTGGTTTGTACTGCACTTGGGTCCATCCCATACCCGTCACACATTGTGTGCGTTTGGCTCCCTCATAACCTTAACTTTTAACCTTAACGAGTCTCTTAGTTGTCCGCATGGTAATGTCTCGGCAGCAGCTGAGGAGGACATGATCCTGGACGCAAACGCTACGTCACCATGAGAGACAGAAGGAAGGCACCATGGCACGAACCCTCTGCAAGTGTGTCTTCGTCTTCCTCGTCCTGGCTCTGTCTGGTCTCGTTTTCCTGCTGCACAATATCCACTCTGTGGAGGTGAGGAGGGGCCCCTGCAGCTCTTTACCCCGCTGGTGTCTCCACGGGGGACAGAGAACATGGAATAGAGCAAGAATAAAGGCATTTCGGGGGTCTCTGGGGTCATTTTTCCTCCTCTTTTATGCAGAATCTGACGTACCGCAACATCTCAACGCTCTACCAGAGCAAGCTGCATCCAGCCCAGCTCGCTGCCACCCTGTCTACGTCCTACCACAACCACACCTGTGCCCAGTTGGGTGAGAAACTGTCCCGTGAGGATGAACTGGAGCAGCGCGCTCTGTTGGACTACATCGACTGGCCTGGACCTCCTCCTCGCTCCCGGCCGACCACCCTCCCCTATTCCAGCGACCCCACCCGCAGCCATTTTACCATCCTGCCCAAGGGAGGAAAGAAGTGGTATGTGGGCGACCAGCTGGAGGTCCTGGTCCAAATGCAAGACTTTCACGGCCGTCGTAAACAGTACGGGGGCGACTTCCTGTTAGCTAGGCTGCACTCCCCGGAGCTGGGGGCGGGTGTCGCAGGTAGGGTGCTGGACCACCAGAATGGATTATACTCCGTGTCCCTCCCGCTCCTCTGGTCAGGGCCTGCACAGGTGGAGGTCACGCTGGTGCACCCCAGTGAGGCCGTGGCCGTGCTGCAGCGGCTGAGGAGGGAGCGATCCGATCGGGTGTTTTTCCAGAGCCTGTTCCGCCTGGGCTCCCTGTCTGAAACCACCCTGTGCAACATGTGTCTGCCCCTTGATGAGTACCCCCTCTGCAACTACACGGACCTGCACACGGGGGAGCCGTGGTACTGCTACAAACCCAAGATGCTCAGCTGTGACACCAGGGTCAACCACGCCAAAGGAGGATATCTGAAACGCCTCATCTCCAACAAAGAATCGCTGCTCTTCCAGAGGTGTGTATCCTCAACACCGTTGCCATGGTGCTTGTCATTACAATGCAGTAACTGTAAAATAAATCTACACAGTATCAAACACAAAGACCACCAAGAACAGCTATCGGGAGCTACTTTTCTTTGAGTGTCTCTACAGACACAAAACAAGACATTTGAACATGTTCTTTTGAACTTGAGTTAATCAGTGTGATTATTTATGAGTCACTCTCCTGCTGTCAAGCCAGTGTGGCCACGCCGCATTCCAAAATAATCCCCAGCAAATTTACCAATGAGAAAAACACGTTGAAAGATTTCAAATACTTCTAAACTATATGATTTGAAACTTGTCCTTTGAGTGTAAACGGCTTTGAAGTCTCCTAAATGCTGATCAGGTGAAGGGCTAACTTGTTCCGCTGTGTTTCTTCAATGTGAGCGGTGTGAATCTGAAGGTTCAGGTCCAGGCTTCAGGAGCTGACAGGATCACTGTGCTGCCGCCCAGGAGAGGTGCGCTGCCCCTTCACAGCAACTCTTCATCTGTACGCTATGTGGGTTGTTTATCCCATCTAATCATGTCTTGTTTTTTTGTCGTTTATGTAGATGAGTTAGGAGTCCAGAGTATTAAACCAGAGTCCGTTCAGCTGGTGACATCTGGTTATTACTACCAGAACTCCTGGCGGCCGCTAGATGGCGCCAATATGCATCAGTTCAACGATTCCTCCGCCATCTCTCAGTGTCTGAAGAACAAAGTGATCAACATGTTTGGAGACTCTACAGTCAGACAGTGGTTTGAGTACCTCATTGCTTCCCTACCAGGTTACTGCTTATTACTGAAGTATTTATTTATGATTCAGTTTGATTCGCTTTGTTCTGTAACGGACTTTCATGTCTTCTGCAGAATTAAAGCAGTTGAACCTGCACAGCCCTAAGAACGTCGGGCCTTTCATGGCCGTGGACAGCACCCATAATATTCTGGTGAAGTACCGTTGCCATGGCCCACCCATCCGCTTCTCCAACGTCTCAGCCAGCGAGCTGCGTTACATTTCCAATGAGCTCGACCTGCTTTCTGGAGGGCCCGACACCGTTGTGGTCCTCAGCATTTGGGCCCATTTCAGCACATTTCCGGTGGAGGTGTACATCCGTCGACTCCGTCACATCAGGCGGGCGCTGGTACGACTCTTGAACCGGGAGCCAGGGACTGTGGTGGTGATCCGCTCGGCGAACCTGCAGGTCCTGGACCAGAACGTGAGCCTGTACAACAGCGACTGGTTCTCGCTGCAGCTGGATGAGGTGCTCAAGTCCATGTTCAGCAGACTGGACGTCCTGCTGGTGGACGCCTGGCAGATGAGCCTGGCGCACCACCTTCCTCACGCCCTCCATCCACATCCACCGATCATCAAGAATATGGTCGACTTGGTTTTATCGTACATTTGTCCCGAAAGCAGGAAGAGCTAACAGGAAGAACAGAGGCGATCCCATACAGATGTTTACAGTAAAAATGACTTTGAAGCTCCAAAACATCAGTACCCGTCAAATATGTAACGCAAACTTTAAATATTGTTGTTCTGTTTCATGATTTATATTTGTGTTTAATTGTTTCTAAATTGATGTTGATCTCTTCCATCCAAAAAGCAGATAGCTTTAGGTCAGGGGTCGGCAACCCGCGGCTCTAGAGCCGCATGCGGCTCTTTGGCGCCGCCCTAGTGGCTCCCTGGAACATTTTCAAAAATATGAGAATAGAAATTGTTATAATATAATATGTATAATTTCTGCAGGAGAAAAACGTGACAAACATTCTTAAGTTTCCAATGCTGTAAAAATGTTTATAGTAAATATTTAATTTCAACATCTCATTATAATGGAAGTTAAACTTAAAGCACCATCGTACAGCCGAGTGGTCACGTGGTGCGTCATTCTCTCCAGGATGCGCTGCAGGGAACATAAACATTTCATCATTGTAACTATCTGAGAGACATGTTAATTGAAAAATTCAGTCAATATTTATTTTATAGTTAGTCATAGGTCACGTGTAAGGTTCAGAGGTCGCACCCGTGGCATTGTGGGTGATGCAGTGCAGTAACAGAGCGCCAGCATAGTTTAAAGAAAGTATACACGGCCTTAAAATAATAATTCCGCACGGTCCAAGAGGCGCACACGTTTTCACGGCGTCTGCGGAGGATGGAGAGTTGGGAGTAACACTTTTAAAAAGACATCTGTAGAAACAACTTTAAAACAGTCGTGTATCAGGGTTGATTAAAAAAAACAAGGTTTGACACCAGACTGAGTTAAACAAGAATTTGTTAAATGACTTATTTTAATTTGGTTATTTTGTATCTGTAAATTAAAATATTCAGCTCATTAAACTATTATCTGAACGGCCACACTCTTATTATCATTAGTTAGGTTATTACTATTTAATAAAGGCCAGAGGGGGTGATTTTCTTATGGATTTGTAGAACTGAATGACCAACATTAAATTAGTTTCTTCTACTTTTAGTACAGTATATTTAATATTAAGACCATACTGCATCTCAACTTAACCTTAAGTTACTTGTTATTGGAGTATTACTATTAAAATAGTGTAAAAGAAAAAAGCCATAAATCATTTGTTTTCTTAATTTTATTCCAAAAGTTTCATCTCTTCCCTTTGAAAATGTGTATCTGTCAGTAATAAAGCCTGCCCAGCTGCCTGTTCCCTCCAACTGAACGAAAGAGACGTTTCGGCTGAAACTTTGGCAAAAGCTCGGTACAAAAGCAAACAACACACACCCACACTTATACAAAACCATCCCCACAGCTGTTTCAGTGCAGAACAACAGGAGTGCATGATATGACAACCAGGCTACAGCGTACGCAGCGTGCGTGAGCGGTGATGTCACCAGTTCTCACAGGAAGGAGCGTTCCTGTGAACCGCTCTGAGTCCCTGCTGCAGCCTCGAGGTGAAGGAGTGTAAAGTTACGGAGGCAGTGCTTCTGATCTCTGATACGATGCTCCTTCAACAGACCACAAACCCAATACAGCAACAACAACAACAGAGTCGGCAACAGAAATAAGAAAAAGCTTGCACAGAGTCTCCGATGTCGGTATCTGGATTAGAGTCACCACTATATCTATGACGGGCAGAAACGTTTCTCAAGGAAAATAAAGGAGATAAAGCAAAAAAGCAGAAATTATCGGCCACAGGGGGCGTTGCCACAGCGACATATGGAGGATCAAGATGATGAGCTGGATCACACGTCCTGGACGTTCATGGCGTCCTGAGGCCAGCCGTACACGTCCAGGGTGAAGGAGTCGTAGTCGGGGCTGTAGATGTGCGACAGAACGAACGACTCCTTGTCTTTAGGTTCGGGGTAGACAGAGGCGATGTTGTGTCTGTACGCGTAGCTGATAACCTGGAGAGAGAGACCGAAGGAGACAGATAAGGGACTCCCAGAGATCAGAGGAAAACACTCCCATCGAGCAGTTTATTGGAGAAAATGTCCAGAAAACACACATCAATGTCTCCAGTGGAAGGACCACCTACCTTCATTGCGATCTTGAAGGACACCTCCCTGATGGTGCTGAGGGGGGGGTAGAGGCGTCCCTCTGCCAGGTTCTCCTCTGTTACCATGTCAGCGATGGCCTGAGGCACAAAGATGCAAACTTTTAGGACAAACACGGAGCCCAAATCCCATTCCCATAAAATACGCTAAAATGTGACACCTCTGCTGTGGTCAGGAAAATATCGTCCGATATGTGGCGCACGCCACAGGCTATAATGCCCAGGGCCACTCCAGGGAAGACGTAGGCGTTGTTTCCCTGGCCGGGGTAAAAGGTCCGGCCGTCGGACAGCACCACCTTATCAAAGGGACTTCCACTGGCAAAAATGCCCCGGCCCTGACGGCAGAGGAGGACACAAACATCTGTACACAGCTGCCAACACCTGTGTGATCCTCAGCTTCTGGAGCTTTACCTCGGTGAGGGTGTAGCACTGCTCTGCCGTGCACTCCGCCTTACTGGTAGGGTTGCTCAGGGCGAAGATGATGGGCCTCTCATTGAAGGACGCCATGTCTCTGATGATCTTCTCAGTAAATGCACCAGCAATCGCAGCCACTCCTGTGAACACAGCAGGAGAATCCGTCAACGTTCCCACGGCAACCATCCAAACTCCAGTGAAGACAGAGTTTTTCTCTCTTTTCTGGGATTCAGACTGTTAATCACACATGAAGTTCGTGTTCAGAAAAATCTCACCTACTGTGAGTCTGTGAAGGATAAATTAACAGTGAATTATGTGATCGTGTGAGGAGAATCCTCCATTAGCCCCCCCCCCCCCCCTCCACGTTGCTCTTGAGCATCCAGTAAGACTTGCCTATAATTGCAGTGGGTTTAATGGTGTGGACCACCTCCTCCAGTGTCTTCAGGTGTGGGTGATCATGGGCAAACTCTTCTTTCTCGTGGTTGAGATGGCTTCTTCCCTGAATTCATGAAAATCAAAAACAAAAGAAATTCCGTGTGTGACCGTGTCGCGTGGACCTGTGGGAGCTCTGGAGAAGGACACGCTTTACCTTCACGATGAGCCCCTTGGAGTCCACCATCCAGATCCTCCTGGCAGCCTCTTCTTTACTCAGCCCCTCCTTGGCCATGGCCATGATCAGCAGGTGAGCGATACCCAGAGCAGCCTGACCAAAAGGTGCCATTTAAAATGTGATAAATGTGGATTTAAAGGTTAAAAAGAAGTATCGCTAACCTCGCCTGCCCCCTGGAACACAAACGTGTGCTCCTTGAGTTTGTTCTTTGTGATCTTCAGAGCAGCCAAGACTCCCGCGACAGCGACAGATGCTGTTCCTGAAACAGAAAACATCCAAGAGACCAGCGTTGCTTCTCCCCCTCTTAGTCTAGTTATGGTGATTGTTCTTCCATAGGCAGGTCTGTGTGACTTGCCCTTATTACCCACAATTCTCTGCACTGTAAAGTTAAATGTGCTTCTTTAAAAATGGCATTAATCCGAGAAGTATGCGTACATGATTTACTGCACAGCTAAATTAAAAGAGAAGTCTTAAAGGCACCCGACCCACGGAGTTTTTCCTCTTCCTGAGGCAGAACTGCAGCGGGGCTGGACTGAGAGTGTTTGGGTACCTTGGATGTCATCGTTGAAGGTGCAATAGCGATTCCTGTACTTGTTGAGGATGCGGAAGGCGTTGCTGTTTGCAAAGTCTTCAAACTGAATCAGGCAGTTCATCCCGTACCTGGAGGACAGCGGAGGTGATGAGCCAGACTTCAGCCTGGCCCACGTGCACTGTGGTCACCTGTGGCACTCACTTGTCTGTCACCGCCTGCATGAACTCATCTATGAGGTCGTCGTACTCCTTCCCTCTGATCCTCTTGTGCTTCAGCCCGATATACAGCGGATCATCCAGCAGCGCCTGGACACACGTTTGCCCAATCACCATATTTTAGCTCCTCTTAGAAACGATTCCTGCCACCTTCTGCCCAGGCCACATCAGTGATTTGTCTCACGGTGACCCTGCAGCTCTCTGCGTGCACACACCTGGTTGTCGGTGCCCACGTCCAGCAGCACGGGGAGGCACTGCTGCGGCTGAACGCCGCCACAGGCGGTGTAGAGCGCCAGTTTACCCACAGGAATGCCCATACCATAGCTTCCCAGGTCGCCCAGGCCCAGGATACGCTCCCCGTCCGTCACCACGATGGCCTGAACCAAGTATTGGAAAATTTAGATGTTTTAGATGTGTGTGTGTGTGTGTGTGTAGAAAAGCACCTTGATGTTCTCCTCAGGCCAGGAGTTGAGCACGGTCGCGATGTGACCTCGGTCATGGATGGTGATGAAGAGTCCTCTGTAAACGAGCAGCACAGCACCTTCAGGGTTGTGGGTGAGTTTTCTTGCCTCCCAAAGTCAAACTTGATTCAACATGAGCACAGAGTGAGGAAATTAGGACGTGTAGCTCTCACCGGGGCCTCCTGAAGGCCAGGCCGTACTGCTGACAGGCCAGGCCCACCGTGGGGGTGTACACGATGGGCATGAACTTCTCGATGTCTGAGGTCAACACGCGATAGAAGAGCTTTTCGTTCCTGTCCTGCAGCGTCATCAGCAGGATGTACCTGAAGGAGAGGCGGGTGAGGCTGGTTTGATAAGAGACCGGATCGGCTGCTTCACCATCCGTCCTCTCACTTGTCCAGGGGATTGGTGCGAGTCTCGTAGCTCTTCATCACGCGCAGCACTTGCACGTCCTGCGAGAGGAAGCAGGGCGGCAGCAGGCCGTGGATGCCCAGCTGTAAACGCTCCTCCAGCGTGAAGGCCATCCCCTGCAGGGGGGGGAGAGCCGCCGTTACACGTGCACATCCAATAAATTCCAACAGCCTCCCCGTCAGCGAGTGTGAGGACAGTTGTGATGCATACTTATTGTGACATGCAGAGAGCTTATTTATGAATCAGTTTTGTCTTTTATTAGCAAAAGAAAAGCAGGATGAAGAAACTGAAGCAGACAGGCGGGGGCCAGGCTTAAGCCCGTCTGTTTCCTGCTTCATGCTACTCGTTGTCTTTGCGCCGTCCAGCGAGGAGAGAGGAGCACAACTTTGAATCTATTTATTCTGTCCAATAGTGAGGGGGCCTCCACTCACACCCCCCAGCAGGCTGGACTTCTCTTCCTGCCTCTGGCCTCTCTTGTTTCCTCTTAATTCGTGCACAACAGAGTCAACGCTGGCCTCCATGGAGTCAGTGTGAGCAACTGTGGGTGTGAATTTCCTCACTGGGCTGCTGTCCTGCTATACTACTGTATTTAAACTGTAGCCAGGTGTGATATTGGAGTGTATCTGGTTGCTAAAAGCAACAGCAGGGTGTAGTTATTATGTCTACAGTCTTTCCACTGATATCCAGGACATGTCCCCCTGCCAGAGGTCTTTTAAAGTCACAACTTTGACACACGGACGGCTTGAATAGCAAAGAGGAGACATGAAGACAGTGTGTGGACAAACTTTCAGAACACAGACAAACTTTTAATACAGCAATTCTGTAACTGATAAAGAGAATGATCCTCATTAGGGTGACCCTTGTAATCGTTGGCTCAAGTTCACATTAAGGACACAAACTGAAACTAAAGCTGAATGTGGATGGAGGAATAAACTGCTATAAAATGTTATTAGCCCAAATTATCTGAGAGAATCTTGTCCTTCAAGGAAAAGATAATGTTTTATGACAATGAGCTTATTATAGAGGTTCAAAGGTCGGCGACATCAGATTTGTGAAAAGTGAAACAAGATTTGCATGAGCAATGAGAGTCATCCAGTTCAGTCTGTCAGGCTGCCGTGCTGAAGCTGAAATAGCTGTAATGATTGGGGGAAAGTGTTTAAAACTCCCTCTGATGGTAGAACATCTTTGAGCACAACATGAATTTGAACTTGAGCTGTTTATTCCTCTCTAAACAGAACTCAGCTGGCTCTTTCCTCACAACCGGCCCCTGAGTCAGCACATAAATGCTGACAGAGCAGCAGCGGAGGAAGCCTGACCTCCAATCAGCCGAAATTAAAGCAATAAACTGAGTCAGCGTCACTATCAGTGCTGCAGCGAAAAGACACGCTCCCAGTTACACTACGACTGTGGAAAAATCCACAAAAATAGTGCTGATTACTGGTCCCAGAAGTAGACATTTCAGGATTGGTGCGGACAACAAACAGGACATTTTCTCAACTATAATTATTGAGGGAGGGGGGCACTAAAGTTGCCATTATACTGTTTAGCAAAAGCTGCATAACACATTAAAGGGAAATGCAGATTCCACAGGTGAAGTCAAGCCGCCTCCTGGGGACCTGAACCACAACCCTTCACTCTCTCTGTGTTTAGTTTCATCTACACACGACGGTACTGTGAATATTGGGGGGGGGGGGCGGATTACATGACTGTTCAGAATTGAGGGGGTTTTCCACCTAATACTGGGTGGATGTTCATGCAGGCTGACTTTTGGCACAATCTGTGGGGTAAAAGTAGCAGTTTCACATGACAAAAGAAGGTAGAATTCAGTGTAATATTGCTAATTTCCCAGGTTTATCATGTCCAGAGAGGCAACCTTAAATAAAAGAGTGGAGCCTAAAGGTGCTATTATTCTCTGATTCAGACACTTTAACAGGACACAGATAAATATAATAGAAATAATTCCTGGATCTGAGGATGTCATGGATGCTTCAGCACAATATGCTGCACACACACCACTCCACGTGTGCACCAGCATGTGACACCCAATGCAAGGGTGGCATATTTATAGGTGCACTGTGGACACGGGCCATTACTCCCAGCATGTTTACTGTTTGGTAGCTCCACATGCACCAGTTCACCAACATGTTGGGAATGATACAAAGTACGGTCGCATGATGCACAAGCAATAACTTAATGCACAGGTCATTTTTTATAAAGATGAGCGATGTATCTGCAAATGGGTCACTGCAAATGATTAAATGATGTCATGAATTGTCTGTGGAAACTGTTGTCAAGGGAAAAAAAAGAAAAGGAGGAAAAGCTCAGGAGCCACCAAACCTTGTTCAAATGCGGGTTTCGGGTGATGTCGTAGCCCCGCTTCTTGGTTTTGACGCTTCCTTCGGGGTTGCTCCCGGAATGGCACACCCGGACCGGCTGGACCGGCGCCCCGTCCCGGTGCCACTGCGGGCCGGTCAGCTGCCTGAGCCCGCCCGCGGCCGCCGTGCGCCGGCACAGCGACAGCGCGGCTCTTCCCGGGAGAGAGTTCATGCTTCCTGCGGACACTCAATGTGGGGAAAAACAACACGGTGAAGTACAGACGGTGGCCAAAGTCACCTTCCGTCTCCGCCTCAAAGGACGTGTGCGCCAGAATAAAGAGATGCCTGGAATAGCTCAGCGAGTCTGTCTCCGGTAAACACCCCGCGCCCAGCCTGTGAGCCGAGATTCCTTCACATGGTCGGGGCATGTTCGGGAACAGGCTCTGGTCCAGGCAGACGTTCATCTGAGCAGCTTCTGCTTAAAGACACCCAGTGATGGAGACGCTACCCCCGCTAGCAGCCGTTAGCCCGCTGCTGCCTTTAATGGTAGGTGTAGATGAGCTGGTGCTACCAACGCTAGCTAGGGCGCAGCTAAACCGCAGCTAGCCTTACCAGAGAACGATGGAGACCTGGACCCAGGCTGGATACGAGGCGCCTGTGTTGTGGATCCGGGGATGCTGGAGAGGATCGGCGGCTGTCAGCTGACTACGGCTGCTCGACACTGACACTTGCGCTTCCTCGGTGCGGCGCAAGTCTTCCTCAACCCTCTCCAGCTCCCGGAGCCACCAATCGGACAGCGGGGATTCGCTCCCCCCTCCCCCGGCAGTTCTGCAGGCTCCAGGTTCAGCAAAAGCAATTTCGGACGCACCAGTGTTGTTTTGATTCCGACAGGACACTTGAAACCTTTTTTTTAACGTTTGTGAACAGCGACGGAGCATAATTTTAAATTAAAACGTAACCGCTATTAGGTTTTCCTGCTGTCAGAATTTTTTTTCAATAGCCGAATGTGTTTCAGCGTGATGTTATGTACATCACTAAGTAAAGTAATAATTTAAATGAATAAAAAAAGAAACTTCAGGCCAATAAAAGCAAAAAAGGTGAGGACATGTGGCGACCCCTACTGGACACATCAGTACCTGCACCTGTCTCAGGCTAAAATAACTTCAGCTGTCAGAGGCAGTGCCCTGGGAAAAAGGTTCAAATATATTCCGAAGCACCAATTTTACAGTGATTTTGTGAATGTACAGCATATATACAAGAGTATTTATATTAGCATACATCAAACTACCATCAAGTACAACCTCCCATCTAAGGTTGTAGCTGTAATTTTAACTCCATGTACCGTAAATTGACTTTTCCTTGCACAAACTACAAAAACACGTTTGTACACTTAAATGACCATTTAACCTTTGCACAGCAAACTATTTAAATTAAATACTATTTTTATCAGCAATGTTTATGTTGTAATTTTATTTCTATTTTATTCTATATTTATGTATATATGCTTATAATATGTATTATGTATATATTATATATATGCTTATAACGTTCTAAACGTATTTGTATTTATTCTGATTCTATACTTTGTATAGGTTGCTACTACAATTCAATTTCCCTATGGGGACGAATAAAGTACATCTTAATCTAAATCAGAGCTTCGTTTTTCTTCATCTACAGTTGTTTAATCAACTTAATAGTCTCATGTTAGATTCTACATCACATTAGATATCTAATGCCTCGATTATATCTGGTGTAAGATATCTAAGAAAGGAGAACACCCCCAGCATCTGTTTCAATAAATTGACACTTGGATATTACCTCTGGAAGGCTGAGTTTCAATTATGTTCATTAAAAAAAACACCCATTAAAATTAAAGACAAAACATGTTTCCTAAAATGTATTTTAAAAAAATACCATAAATCACACATCCATAATTACTTGTGGAAAAAGCTAACAAAAAAATAATCCTGGTACTCTTCAGCCCAGTAAGAACTTAACTACACACTGAGCAATCGGATAAACACTAAATTAAGACAAAAAGTAATTAAAAATAATAAAAGCTTCAAAAGAAAGAACATGTTTGCATTTTTGGCAGCAAAGGTAGCAGTATTGTGATTCTGAGAGTATCAATCCAGCATGTATCAAGTCCAGTTACAGATGTTACAGATGTTGATCCTGTTGAGCGGTGACCCAAACGTGCTGATGAGATCAACAGAACCCCGGTGATCTGCTGACGTGGGGATAGCCGTATATTCAAACACATAAAATATTCACAACATAATCCACAAAACCTCGCACTATCATAACACCTGAAGCTAAAACAAGCCACTGAGAACCTCCTCAGACTGAGAACAGCAGAACAGTCTCCAAAAAAAGATCAGGTAGAACACACTCCAGATTATCTGAACATTAAAGCCTCAAGCTTAAAAAGATTTTCTTTTACCAACCAACAGTGCATAAATAGTAAACGTACAGTACATTTCACTACTGTATTTTGACAGAACTCTGTATGTCAGTTGAACAGATTAAGGACCAGTGGTTTTTCTTCATTTTCACCATTCTGGAAACAGCCGGGCAAAGGTCAGCAGACAGAAATGCTTCAGATGACTACGCTGTTGCTGCTGCGGGAGCTCCGATCCTACAAGGGAAAAGAACCAGAGCTGAGGTTACGGAAGCAAATGTGATGATTTCATGCGTGAAGTCATTCTGCCACAGTGATAACAGGCAGATAGTGACCAACATTAGCCGCCTACGCTCACACCAGCAGCGTGAAGATTTGAGGCCGTGCTTGGATCCAGACAGAGCAGGGGTGTGTTTGTTAGGGAACGTGCTGCGGCTGGGCCACAACGTGATTAACGTCTGCTTGTTCAGTAATCAAAGGTCAAAATAGCCCTCTCTTGAGCTACAGGCTGCCAAAAGGGATGGTTCACCTATAAAAGTCCTGCTGTCCCCTCAATGAATGAGGCTCAATATTATTCAAAATAATCAGCATTCTTTAGATGACAGTAATATCAGAGCTGCATGTGAGGGGGCAGGTCAGCGTCGACGGGAGTCTTACTGAAAACTGGTGGTACTTCTTCCGGTTGTTACTGCGCCCACGCTGGTTTTCGATGGAGAAGTAACTGGGAGGCTTCTCTACCCAATCCTTGCCTTTGTTCCATTTCCTTCCAGCTTCCTCATCATCTGAACTCCAGGGCTCCTTACGACGGCGCGGGGGGGAGAAGCTCCTTTCTCTTTTGGGCCTCCGAGAGTGCAGCTCCTCCATCAGGTCATCTCGACTCCTGGAGCGGAGTCCTGACCCACCTCCTCTCCTTCTGTCTGACCCCCCGCTCTCGTTCCACAACTCCCTCTGTGGCGTTTTCCCTCGCCTTTTCTCCCACTCTGACTCATTGTAATCGCGCAGGATTCCCCGCCTGGGAGGGGGGGAGGCATCTCTGTAGCCTCGACTGTTGGGGAGACCTCCAGCAGAGCGGCTTGTACTTCCACTGGACTGGCTGGATAACGGAGGCCCCCCTCTGGCTCTGTCTCCACCAGCAGGCCCCCTGCCTGAGGAGAAACTAGGCACACGCTTAACAATCGGAGGCAGAGTGATCACCCTCCTCTCCATCCCTCGTACACCAAACTCATCAAGGGCTGACAGCATGCTGGGGGGTCCGGGCATGTATGGAACGGCTGTGGGACCTGGCTGTGGCTGGACCTGTGGCTGTAATGGTAACATGTGCTGTGCACTGTGAGGAGCTGCCTGAAGTGGTCCCATATCCAGCTCCCTCACCTGATTCTCCAGATAGTCCAACATGTGGCCGTTTCTATGATTGCTATGTTGTACGCTGCCAGTCATATGGTGTGGAGGAGGGGGCTGCTGCTGCAGGGGAATGGGTGACAGCTGCATGGGAGCCATGGCAAAGTTCTGTTTGACAGGATAGTCTGTGAATGAACCTAGAGGGGAGAAAAGATTCAACATGGAACTAAGAAATAGATTTAACGTGCAGTGATGTTTTCCGCCGCTAGGTGGCAGCATAAATAATATAAATGCTTTGTTTACATGTTCTTTACGTCATGACATGCTAACAATCACACACTAGGACCGATGCAGCAAAGCACAAAAGAAAACATCAAAATTACCTGAATGTAGTATGGGGACGCCCTGTGTGGAGGCATTGCTACTGATGGGAGCATAAATGGGCTGACCATTCATCCAAGGAACCATGGCCTTCCGGGCTTCCTTCAGCATCCTGTGCTCCATCACAGCTAAAATGACAGACAAAACATGGATTCGCGCTTTGAAATAAACTCTGTTAAGGTAAATGTAAGAGGTTATGTCCTGGTACGGGTCATCTAGAAGCGTCAGCTACCTTTCTCTGGGCAGCAACACGTCTGCGGGCAGCAGGGGCAGCGCACGTAGCAGCAGCACTTCTGTGGGCAGCACTGACAGCAGCAGATGCAAAGGAGCATGATGAGCAGGAGAGCACCCAGGATGATCAACAGCACCGTCAGCCAGTCTGCAACACACAGCAACATTCTCACACTTGCATGTGACGTTGCTGACGACGCCACCGTATCTCCAGACTTACGGTACACAATGAGCTTGACCTCCCGATCAGAGTCCCCCGATGTGTCACCAGCAGCATCAATGGTGCAGAAATACATTCCATTATCCCACCACATCACCTCAGTGATGACCAGGTCAGCCTCTGCGGACACACACCAGGCACTGCTTAAACTAATGTTACTCGTTACATTAATCTGGATCAATGCGGATCATTTTAGAGAAAACTTTTTGACTTTAAAGCAGACAATGAATTGAATGAAATGCTCGAGCGTACTGTTCTGAATGGTGATCTTGCGCTCTCTGTACTCAGGGCCCAGGGTGGGCTCATTGATGCCCCTCTTCTGGATGACTGTGCGGATTGTGCGTTGGCGGTCGGGGCAGTCGTTGGCAGGATCCTGACCAAGCTGCAGAGCCGCTTGATAGGCTTCAAGAACACAAAACAGTTGTGTTATGACACTTCATGCTGCAGCATCTAAGCCACCATTGTGTAACTACTGATGAAATAACTACAAAAAAAACAACAACAATCATTCATGTTGCTGTGCCTGCTTTTTTTAACAAGCTCACCAGCTGCATTATGTCCTAAACCAGAAGTCTTTAAAGAAATACCACTGTGGAGAACGCACAAATGATGTATGCACGATTAGAAAGATATCGGCCTTAAAAAAACCAAACAAAAAAAACAGCCTGCCAACACATCATGAAATATAAGAAGAATAAAGAAAAAGGTCAAAGTGCCTCATACCTCCCCGGCAGCTCTAACACGCCCCCATCACACACTTCAGACACATGAGCTTATTGCCCCTTCAGCTGCAGCCTCACCTGTGGAGTAATACTCCAACACTGGGTCTTTACAAAAGGACTTGAACTTCCAGGAGACCAGGACATCCTGAGGATTGGCTGAAGTGGAGTAGTCACAGCGCAGGATGACGGAGGCGAACAGAGTCGTGCGCCTCTCCGTCTCTGGAACGATGACCTGGATTGACAGCAGCTCTGGAACACGCCAGAAAAACGCCGAGATCAGACAGAACAGTGAAGGTGAAAACAGCAGCAGGCGGGACGGAGAATCTGATCAGACTGGTTAACAGTTTACTGCCAGTCTGTTAAACAGCAGCAGTTATTACCATGCTAATAACTGTCAATCAAGCACAGCAATGAGAAAGCAAGCTGTTGACAGCCAAGATGTGCTGATGGAGAAACATCTATTAGAGCTGTAAAAGTTTAGCATAGATCATTTAAACAGTAAGTAAGGCCAAGCAAGTTCATTTGATGATGCTTGTGCAGGTGCACGGGGTGTCACGAGTTCTAGAACAAAGAAAATGATGAAGATGTGCGAGTCAGCAACCTTCAAAATGCTACAGTTTTTCATGCTAACCTTGTGACAATGAAGTAAGTAGATGGAAAAGTCCTGAGAGAAAGGCGTAGTTGCTGAGCATTATAAAAGGGACATGTTTGTTACATTGGGCAGAGATCTCTCTGCATGCTGTTGTTGCATGTGTTCTGACTGACTTATTAAACTCTTAAAGGCAGCATTCTGACTTTGTTAAGTAGCTGAAGAAAATCCTCGACAGAGTTCAGTGAAAGGTTTAGTGATTTGGGACTGGGTGCACAGTGACTCTTAGAATTGAACACAGATTACGCGTTTGCAGCTGATATTGACTGTTTCTGCCCGTTTGTGTGTGCGCGAGTGTGAGAGAGATGGGGGCGGGACAGTGAGCAAAGTATCAGAAAATCGATTGGTATTTCTGTTGCAGAACTGCCAAACTCCAACATGTATTGCACATGTTCAGTATTTTTCACGAGTGACTCGGAAATGATGGAAATATTGTTCTCCCCTCTCGTTCGGCAGCTTTTTGAGCACTTATTCACCGTGTTCTGAATTAGTTCTGCAGAATAACTGTGCAGCAACAATGGCGTTTGTTTATAAGGCATTATGGCAGACTACGAAACCTAATCGTGGAATTAAGTAGAAAACGTCCAGGTTAATGCATTAGTCGCACTGCTACATTTTGATTTACGGTCTATAATTTTAAGTTGGGATCTTATTTTCGGTTGTTTTAGTCCAATAGGTAACTTAATAAACAGATTTTTCTACACGCTATAAGAAACACATGAACTTAATCTTTACGTTCTTTCAATTCTAACAAGGGCGTCACGTGACTCCATTCGGCCTTGCCCTGTTTACACCTGTCGATAATTAACCTGCACAAACGTTTCTTCCTTACAATTGTTTTCTCAACTATTTACTTCATAAATTCCATCTTACAATCACAAACTAACTAGAAACTTTTATCAAAAAAGTGAACCACACGGCAAGATGCTGTGTTTAAAGGCCTCTCCGGCCTCACCTGTCGGTAGAAGCAACAGAAGCACCGCCAGTATCATGTTTCCCCTCGTCGCTCTTTATCCTTCCGCGGAAGCTTTCTTTCTTTCTTTTTTTATCCCGCGGGCGCCTCAAAGTCCACCGAAAAATCTGAAGTTTCGGACAAAGACGAGACGTAACCACTGCTCTGCATCCCACGTCTTCCTTATATCGCCATGTTAGCCTGGTGATGTTTATTTTCGAAGGAGCGCCGCCGAGCAACAACTTTCCCACACGCTCTCCCTGTGCCGGAGGCGAATCACCTCCCCCACACCCCTCCGCCTCGGTGGTGACATCAGTGGCCCCGCCCACTTCGGCAGGTGCAACAAGGGCGATGAACAAAATCGGGACTCGTTAGAACTGAACATTTAAATATTAATATCCTTCTAAAACAAATATAGTTTGAGAAAAGAAACGAGCAACTCCAATAAAAAGTTGGGTGTGGGATAATCTTTATTTAATTTTCCTTTAGGAGTAAATCTGAAGCTGGATGAAGTAAAAGTAGGTCACTTCCTGTCACACTGTAATATGTTTGTTTGTAGGCAATAGTTTCGGTGTAAAGTTCAGCTTTAGGGTGATTCCCGGTGGCTGATCCTGCCCCCACTGAGCTGTTGACACAAAACAGCCCGACTGGAGTGCTGCCCTGGGCGCACTGGAGGGTGCTTGAAATCCTGATGAAAATGGATGAAAAGCTGCTGTGTGAACCGCAGGATGAGTGGCTTCGTCCACTCTTCCCTCACCAGGGTCTGGAGACACACGGTACATGTTAATGTTCTCTCTGGACACTCGAGGATCAGGGCACGATGCTGGGGGTGGGAAACCAGCTGGGATCTGCTGAACGGTAGCGACTATTCTCACACAGCTGCAGTGTTGAGGAGTTTTTAAACACTTTCTTTTTGGTCTTTAGGAGTTTTTAAGGATGGAGGTTTAAGGCCTGGGGCCTTTGTTCCCACCAGATGTCGCCAAACACCTCAGAGTTTCCACATGACCATTGCAGCACATCTGTGGTGTTATAAATAGTTTAATAACTACAAAAAAAAAATGTTTTAAATATTACACATTCCGTGACGTAATCTAAAAGAAAAACATCATGACACTCAAAAGAATTCAATTTGATGCATTCCAATAAATAATAAAAACGTCACCTTGTGTTTCTCCCTGTCATTTTCTTATGCCATAAAACAGCAAATTAACACAGCTCAGAATTTAAAACATGCAATCTATTCCATTTAAAACAGCAGAGATTAACAAACAATCTTTATTCAAAAGTATTTAAGCAGTGCAATAAATGGAATCATGGTACAGTACTTACACAGAGTAAAGAATTCACAATAAAGACACTTAAAATGAACCTTGGCTGCACTATAGTGCCATTCAGACATTGGTAAGAAAAATCATTTAATTCATCCATCCCACACAACAAGACTAAAAATACATTATACATACATTAAAAAACCACACGTTTGTGTACATTAGTCCTTAGCCTTTCTCCACAACAGCAATTTCAGTGAGATGAGCTGACCTTCATGAGGGTGATGGGACAACGTTGCAGCCGCCCCTGCGCAGCAGCAGGACGGTTAGTGAGGTGACTGGCAGTGCTGTGCAGATGCAGGCAGGCAAACCTTGTCACACTATCAGAGAGTCTCTGCTCAGCGCAGTGCTCTGTTCAGGAGACACAGCAACAGCCACACGTTAGAGACTCGGCATGCAGAGAGTCGTGCAGTGAACATGCAGCGAGAAGCCACGTGAGGAGAAATGACTGATTTTTATGTGACAATCATATTTAATAAGCCCACTTTAACGCATTGACAAGCATGCGCAGGTTCAAATTAAAGTTATAAATTAGTTCAGTGTCAAAGTGAGCTAAAATTGCTGTATTGTAATAATGCTGTATAGAAAATTACATGAAAAGAAAAAGCTCTACATTTGCCATGATGCAAGAAAATACAAGTGTGAATTCATCTATGAATGAATGAATGAATACACAATGGTTAATAGGAAGGAAATCATATTTCTATAGTTTATTCAACATCAGTTTGGTCTTTTCAGACGGTACGAATATAGCCAGCTTGTTGCTTCAGTATTTATAGGCCTTCAGTGTAAAACAGCAAAGTCTGTGCGCCTGCTACAAGTAACTCACCAGGTTTCGATTTCTGTCCCTCTCTTCTCTGCCCCCTTGCAGTGTGTGTGATGCCCCCTGAGGAGGTCGAGTGTACGAGAAAGGCCTCATGTGGGACTCTGTGGTCCTGTAACGCCCTGACCTGGGAGCGTCTACAGTGCGGTATCGCTCTGTATTGGCTTCAGCTCTGTAGTGCCGCTCTGCTTCCCACTCAGAGTACGGAGGTAAGGGGTCCTCCTCTTCTGGACGGTTGCTAGGTGACCGGCTGTAGTAACTGCCCTTTCCTCTGGAGCTGCCTTTTGAGGGAGTGTCACTATCCTCGTCCAGTCTGGCGGCACCTCGCTCACCCCCTCGGGCCCTGGCCTTGTGCTCCAGTGCACTGTTGAGGAAGGTGCCGTCATATTCTCGACTGTGGGATGGCTGCCAGTGACGGTCGCTGTCCCACGTGCCCCTTCTCTTCTGTGGTAAAGGTGAGGGGCTGCGGCGGCTCCACTCATCAACCTCATCTCTGAAGGAGCGCCTAGGAGGGCTGTAATCCCGCTCATAGCCCCGGGACAGAGCCCGGCGGCCTCGGGAACTAAAGGAGCGGGCAAAATCTTCCAGTTCATCCAGAGAGCCTGTGCGCCCTCTTCTGCTCAGTGTTTTCCTGTCTAGGTGCTCAGAACGGGAGTTCCACCTACATTGAGACAAAACAGAGAAATCGTGAAATTCATATAAAACCAAGAATTTTATCCAATTGCTGGTGTGTTTCAGCAACTCCGATCAAAGATAGACCTTTTCTGTGAACGTAGTTGTCCCCTAAATCTCTACTGTTGAAAAGAACGGAGGTGAGGGGCCCCTCATGCATGCAGCACCATGTTGGGATCACAGTCAATGACACGTTTCCAAAGAAAAAACACTAAAGGTCCTCTTGGATTCAGTTACACCCCAGAACTAAATTTGCTGTTTGACATATTATCCCTCTTAATAACACATAAACAAGCACTACATGTATTCAATAACTGTCATTATACCTTCTGTCCAGCTCATCGTCTGAGTGGTTGCCCCTGTCTCGTCTGAGCCTGTGACTCTGTCTGGGCGGAGCTGCTCTCAGTGACAGGTCGTCCAGGTCCGCGATGGGTGGGAGTGCCTTCATCTGGACTGTCTGATAGGTGTGTCTGAAGTCTGTGTTCCCTCCATCGTGAAGGGAGCTCAGTTCCGACATACTACTGGCTGCTGACGCAGACACAAAAGTTAATGCACCGTGACGCGATGCGAGGATTAAATCTTCTGACAGCGTTAAACAGACGGTAAATTAGCTACTGTCTGCTCCGAGGAGAATATAGCACTTAGTCAGCACTGAGGAGAGCTGACTCCAGACCTCTATCATCTTCGTAAACTACTCTCTAAAACGATTTAGAGACAATTTAGTAGATGTTAAGCACATACAACAGATTGGATGGAAGCTAATGCTAGTTCAGTGAAGTAAAACATGCATCACAGAGACAAATCATGGACAATAATACACAGCCACACAGACAAATGGAACTGGCCCGATCTGTGCAGGCTTACGTTTGAGTGAAGCCATCTTGACAGAAGGAAACTGACTCAGCTCCTTCTCTATGTAGTACCGAATATTTGCTGAGGCTTGCTGTGGAGCAGCTTTCAGTCTGTAGCCATTGCGCACTGTGGATGTTGACACACAATCATGCAGCACACACAGACACATAACCATGCAAGGACGCACGAGAGAATGCCCAGTGGCCATATTCATGTTTTTTAAGTTTTACACATGGACATAAGTGTCAGGGGTTAGAGACAGAATTGAAGATGAATAACGATGGGCGAGATGACGGTTAGTCCAAAACAAAACCGCTTTAATGTAGCTCACCTCCCGCCAGGTTGGTCTCCACAGAAGGAATAGATGTTATCTTCGGCTCTACGTGAGATGAAGGGGCAAGCGGGACCACAGCAGGAACGCCAGGAATGTAGTAAGGATAGACAGGAACCTGAGCAGGTGGTCCACGTTTGGCCATCTTCCCTGCCTCATACACTAAAAAGGAGAACAATACCATGAACGTGACTGTTGGGTCATTAGTGAGAGAACACGTCCAGACTCTACTGACAGTGTCGGGGACAGCAGCAGGTGTCGGGACAGCAGCAGCAGCGCACGTAGCAGCAGCAGGAGTGAGGGCAACACTGGCACCAGCAGATCCCCAACAGTAACAGGAACAAGAAGCTGCCCAGGACTACAGATGCCACAAACGCCCACTCTGGAAGTAAAAAAGAAACACACAATTGCATGGTACAATTAATTCATTTTTGCTACAACAGAATGAGGTATCAGTAAAATGACATTTATAACAAATAACAAGCCAGACCTCGTATCCTCACTGATCTCATTTGTCAGGGATGTGATCATGATGATTACCAAAAAACAATATTAACAAGAAAAATGCTGCGGTGAAAAATCAGAGCTCACAGAGCACCAGAAAACAAACATCAGATACAAACTAGTCCTGAGGTCGCCCTGATCTGTGGTCACATCTTTAAGCCTCCAGATCATAATGACACACTTCCTCAGGGTGTGCCGAGAATCCCAATCTACTGGATGATCTGTCATTACAGCAACACGTAATTCCCGTCAGCTTGGAGGTGGTTTGAAACTCTTGGTGGTTTGAAATTGTTTTGCACAGTTTATTCTCCTTGTTTGACAGGAATAGAAGCCAGATATCTAAGTGTCAGTCAATAGGCTGTAAGTTTCCCTCATGCACATTTGTTAGTCAAAGAGTTTGGATTGGTCAGTAATACTGAAACAGCATGCAAAAGGCAGGCTTAAAGCAGTGAGACAGTGAGGGAGGCCATACCTGGCATGATCTCCACATCAAACTCAGGTAGGAGATCGTCCTGCTGACCTGTCCTGCCTGCAGAGAGAGGGAGAGCACAGGTGAAGGCCGGCAGAGGAAGCAGAAGGCGGGAGCTCAAAGTTAGAGCATTGGGTTGGAGAGCGGGTGATTAATATGGTCATGCGCATTTTAAATCTGGAATGAACAGAACCTAACAACCCTAGTTTATGCTGACATTAATAGGTACTGTGTTTTTAAATATGTTTGATTTACTATGATAGCAGCAGGGCTGTGTGGGGTGGGCAGGGAAGATTGCTTCTTCTTCAATGACTTCTGCTATAGTAACTGTGAATATGGTCCCTATGTCTAAATCATTTAAAATGAACACTGTCTTAATCAAACACTGTCACTGTAATCATGCAAATATTCTAAATCTGATAATTTTGTAGCTAAAGAAGGTGCTGTGTGGTGCCAAAAGCTGTACTGTGTCCATCTCAGGACTGTGTGGTTGTATGTGGAACATTCGGCTACATTAGAGTGTCTTGATAGCTGTTCCAAAAGGCACATAAACATGGAAACTGGAGCTGAGTGATCCTGCTCTGAGTTTAATTTTAGCTACAGTTCACTAATAAAGTGCACCCCACACTTGTTTGTCTGCAGGACAGATTAGGAATAGCACATGCCAAAGTACACGCATGCTACATGCATAAGCACAAAGATGCTGAGCAGTGCCAGGAGAGGCAGCATGTGAAGACAAAGAGAAGGTTTGGGGAAAGTGGAGCACAACCATTCTGGGTTAGTTTGCCATGGGAGCTCATTAAAAAGGTCAGAGTTGTATGACTGGCAAACAGCTCCTCTTTTGTGCTTCATGAGAGATAAATGGGTCAAAAACAGAGAAACGAGAAAATTCACAGCGCAGTGTGATAAAAAATTAAAGGACTGTAACAACTGTGCTGTGGTTAATACCTGCAGGTGTTTTCCTGAGGGTTTGTGGGGGGTCAAAGGCTGACAGCAGCGTGCAGACACTGTCCGCTCTGTGTGAGTGCAGTGATTAAATAGCAACTGACTGTGACTGATGGATTTAACCGTTAACCAGGAGGCAAGAGAAAAATAACAGGATACAATTTCTAGCTGATAAAAAAATGCAATGATTCCTGGCTTGGAAAACGATCTACATGCCGTGAAGCTCAGTAAACACTGAGTAATCTGAGAGCCCTGAGGAGCTCTGCAGGCCTCAGAGGGAGCGAGTCAGTGAAAGCTGGAGGAACGAACAGGGAGGAGTGCTTGGGAAAATTGTGCAAGACAAAAGGGAGTGAACCAAGAAGAAAAATTAGATCAGAGATTAGGGAGATGTGCTGTTCTGCTGATTAGTTCTCTTAAGATTGTTTTTGTTACAATTTCTTCATAGATCTTAATGAACGTCATAAAATGTTGTGAAACTTGGGAAAATATGGAAAAGATTGCGGTTCTAAAATGATACATATTGTACATGTCCATCTCAGTGTGCAGACTTAAGCAAATCTGTATTTACTGATATACCTTTATATATAATCCTGGATAGAAACAATGTAAAGTTGTAAAATATTTAAGTGTAGTCCTGTTATTCTCATGCGTTTAATCCACCCCCTCTTTCTGCGAGCTGATTATAAGCAGATTAGTGCTCAGTGGAGGAGGGCTGTGTGAATGAGCAGCCTTTAATACTACAAGCACATCAGGTCAGTCAAACTAAAGGGAAAAAAGCATTTTGGATAGCTTTGTTATGAGAGCTTAAGCCCTCTTCCTTTATCCCTCTCCATGTCTTTCCCAGCAGCAACTCTTAACATGCTTCAGTGTCCTCTAAAAAAGCATGTTGCCATGGTCCCCGACTCAAGATCTGTCTTTTTTATCCGCTCCACTCTGCATGTGCTTCTTTCATTCGCCGGTGCTGATGAATATGACCTTTGGCACTGCGAGTTTTCACTGTATCACTGAGGAAACTTGTTAATGATTAAGCAGCCACAAATACAAGCTGCCCAACACAAACGAGCAGCTGTACAGATGTACGCATGGTATTAAAACCTCACAATGAGATTTAGTGACTCAAGAGGTGAAGTGAAGTGAGTGCTGACCCTTCACATTATTTCATCATCACCACAGACACTGTTGTAAAGACCCTGTGGAATGTAAAGCAACAAAGCTTTGTAAAGCCTAAAATATTACCATATAGAATGAACTGTAGCTGTGCCAAACAAACAAGCAAGCTCATTACCATCAAGCTGTCGAGACGCTACATAATGGCGGTAATGAAAGGAACACTTACCGAGCACCAGTAACTCCAGTTGGGCCTCATTCTTTCCCTCGAGATCGTCGGCAATGACGACCTTACAGAAGTACACGCCGCTGTCGCCCCACTGCAGCTCCCCGATCCGCAGGTCAGCCTCTATCAGCCCCAAGAGACACAGTGACATGCGTTTTGCGTGTTTCCCAGGCTCGGTTATGAAAACCATTCTTACTTTATCTTTAATAAATGTGACAGAACATAACAAACATCTTAAAGCAGCGCAAAGTCTCCTATTAAGGAAATGCCAAAGTGAACATTTTAAAAACAAGATTAGAACTCAAACCAGACATGTGATGTTGACAAATAGCAAATACTTGTGTTTCAAATTCTTAATGTTCATGCCTAAATCTGATTTTTACACAAAAAAGCTCAGATTCACAAGGCCAAAATGTCAGCAGGAGATACTGACACAGGTTTTATCAGCTGGCTAACAGTGATTTCACACTGTTTTAGCCAGAATTGCTCACAGATCTATTTATCCAGTCACACACAGATGGACATTGTTAGATATGATACCTCCACAGACACTTTTGTGTAAAATGCAGCTGTTTTCTTCTGATAAGGGCTGAAATTTAACAGGGCCTACATGAATAGAGGTGAAAGCCAAAGGATGCAATTGTGTTCTCCAGTATGAGACAAAGACAAAGGGGGTTTATTTTGGGAGCAGAACGAACAAACTACAGTCCTGAGGGCAGTGGTCAACCAGCCGCATCAGCTGTTGTTTTAATTTAAAATGTTGATATTAATAAAGAGGACTTTACTGTTTATGATGGTGATGTCTCTGCCTTTGTAGTGCTCGGCCAATGTCAAGGAGGCCCCCTGTGCGGAGGCCACGACCCGTACTGTGCGGCTGGTGTCAGAGCACTCCAGGTGGGACGTGGCGCCCAGTTCTGAGGTCTGGATGGCCAGAGTCTCAGGCAGGGTGAAGGACTCTTTGGTGCGGTCTCGACAGTAGGACTTGTACCACCACTGTACCACCGCCGCTTGAGAGGACGCCGTCTGGTACTGGCATGGAAGGACCACGGACTGGAAAAGCATGGCGTACCGCTGCTTCTCCCGCACGGTGACATGCACGCCATTGCACATGCACACTGACACAGAGAAAACAGGAGATGGGGATTTTAGAACTTCACTTCAACAAGAGACAGCAAATTTAGATAGATAGATAGATAGATAGATAGATAGATAGATAGAGATAGATAGATAGATAGATAGATAGATAGATAGATAGATAGATAGATAGATAGATAGATAGATAGATAGATAGATAGATAGATAGATAGATAGATAGATAGATAGATAGATAGATAGATAGATAGACAGACATGAACCAATCATCAATCATGTAAAGTTATAAACAAAGTGTTATAAAAGAAGTGAATTCTTGTATCAACATGTATAAACAAACAGAACCCTCAACGATATGAAGTTGGAAACAGATGTGAATCCCTGGATTTAATCCACTATGCCGGAATCCTCCTGATATTTTATGATATTTCATGTTACTTGTTTTTTTTTTGCAAACGTTATTTTGTGTCAAAATGCTGCCTGACTGGCTCATTGTTAGTCCAGTTTAATGTCAACCAAAACCATTTAAAGATAGGAAAATCATGTGTATACAGCATTTCACCTGTGCAGATAAAAGGAATGCAGAACATTTGGGAGACATTTTGCACAATAAAAAGCAATAAGAGCTGAAACAGAAACAAAGTTGATCTGTGTTGGGGGGGGGGGGTTGCTCAGGAAAGGGGTCGGTAAGGTTAAATTCCAGTGCGTTTTGGGGGTTGGTGCCGGTGCTGCCGGTGGATAAGCAGGGGGTTATCATCACAGAGGGGGGAATGAGGACTCACTGGTAGTCATATGAAGACTAGGTGGGGCAGGAACTCACTGTAAACATTTCCCAGAAAAGAGGAAATCAGAACAAAAGCAAGTCCAACAGTCTGCCTCTCCTAAAGACCGCTCGCAGCACTTATCTAACATGGAGGGTAAAAGATACAAAAAATGCAGACTCATCAGGGAGTTAAATTACTGTACCAGGCACAAGAATGTGGTGTGTTTGTGGAACAGAGATGCTCTTTAAACAACATTAATGTAAAAAATGTAGTGAGTTCTTGGCTTTTCGCTGTTTTCAACACAACCTTAATGAGAATTCAACTAGCAAAGATAGTTGAATTCATCAGATGCCCGATTCTCCAGACAATCTAGTCCTATTTTTAAACTGGAGCACAAAACAGGCAGCACTTTTATCTGTGTTTATGAACACACATTTGCCTAATTTAGTCTGTGTAGATGCATTTTAGGGGGGATACAAAGGGCCTTTTTTAATGTAAAATTTTTCTTTACACTCATCAAAAACAAATTGGCAAATCCTCCCATGTTGCTCAATCCTTCCTGGCTGCCCCCTAAAATAAGCCTAATGAGGTTATTCTCCTGATAAAAGTTACACTTTATCTACACATTTAAAAACAATCATAGTGGCTAAGATTAGTGGAACAAGGATAAAAGCAGCTAAAACAAGTTCCTAAATTCCTCCCACGAGAGATGTTTGCTCTGGTCTTTGTTTCTTTTTTTAATGGAGCGGTCCATTGTTAAGACCTTGCTGAGAATCACTCCTCCGCTGCCCCCGCTTGAGGAGGGGGGGGGGGGGGGGGTGACACAGACTTCCAGCCAATGGGAGCATCTGTCCTCCTCCGTCTGGGTGTGAACAGACCAATTCAGTGCCAGAGTTTTGAAGGAAACCGTTACTCCATGAATGCCATCAGTCTGAGGTGAGCGCACAGACTGCTGGGTGTGTTATTACACCTTCAAAGCGCATTTACCTATTGTTTAAGGGTGATTACAACAAGTCTCACACACTGTAGGCTAATGAGCGGCTTCCACCTGCATGCACGCTGCAGGCCTCGTCTCAAGTGGATTCTGTCAGTGCGTGATCACGGATGTGTTCCAGGACAAAGCTCTGCTGCTGGAGGCTGCAGGTTTCCTGCACACAGCCAGACCTTTCCTCCCCAAAGCTGAGACATTTCCTGCTTCCACTACATTGCGCATTCTTTCATTTTGACTCATGACTCCCAACAAAAGGCTGAATACAGGCTCCTTTCCTGATAAAGGGTTGCAACATCAACTCAGAAAGGCTGTGATATGTAAATACTTTGTTTCTGTCTCATAAAGTCACGTCATCTTATAGGCAATGAGAATAATGCGGTATATATGGAGTTATAACATAATTTTATCGGCTAAACTTTTGTTTTTTTTATCCGCAGTTTAAAGATGTTAAATGTCTGGCTACAAATTTTAAAACATTTTAAAAATTACTGCATAATTTTAGTCTACCCAAGAACTACATTTAGCAAAGATGTGGGGTGAACTAACCCCATAAAGAAAATATATTACAAAAAATAGTAAATAGTAAAAAATGGACTCACTGGGGGGAAAGATGTATAACAATGTTATGTAAACTAAAACCAAAATAAAGCCCTTTTTTGAGTGGGACACGGAGAAAGTCTGAAACAAGTGCCACTAAGCAAGTTTCCACAGTTTGAACCTGTTGCGCTGTGATAGTAATGAATGACGACCCATTTGAAGAAAAGAACAAAAATTAACGTTGAGGAAGACGACGTACCTGATGCTCCCAGTAAAAGAGCCAGTCGGTAAAAGTTCATTATCCAGTCCGTTTTATGTTGAAGTGCAGTTTATCCGCATGTTGCTGATTGCGCTGGTCCGCTATGTTAATGTTGCTATTGCTAACGGGACTCAGAGCGGCTAACGGGACTGTACCACTACACACGGATGGGGGGGTCTCCCCAGGGACTGGGCTCGGACACGTCCCAAGTCGAGTCTGCCGTTCATCATAAACTGCCAGTGTTGAGTAGCTATTTCGAGATCATCACTAAAAGGCGAAGTTTAGTTAATGGCAAAAAGTGTAGCAGCAGAGGATACTGTGCAGACTTTAGAGCTCTTCACGGTGTTAAGGTAGAGACGCCGACGAGTGGCTCGAGGACCGCCGCGAGGAATTTTATTGCAACTAAATTAAGCAACTTCACACGGTAGAAGTGGCAAATCAATCCATACTTCTGGCTTGTGCTTAGGTTAAAATAAAGTTTATAATAAACAAACACAGCAAAAAAAATGAACATCTGAAATATTTATGAGCTCGATTTTCATAATTGCATTGTTTTGTAATGTTGGAATGCATCCAGATGTTCATGGGGATCACTGTAATCAACATTACAGGCAGGGCTTTAAGAGTGAGAAAACATACAGATTAATTAACATGCCTCTTTTAAAGGATGCAATTTTGACTTCAGAGAACAAATCGTCAAAGCCTTACTTAATTTTGCAGCAGAATCTCTACTCCCTGGAGCCTTGAAAAGGGCTCCATTTTCCCCAAAAATATGCAAAATGTGCAAAATATGAAGGATTTCATGGACAATGATTCACTGAATGTGTGCAAGTGCCCAACACTGCACATCACCCAAACCCTCATCCACGTCCACTGACTTCCATTCAAAGTACCTTTAAATTCGTATTGCCCAAATCCTCCGAAGCCGCTCGCATTCCATGGTATTTCTCCAGCATTTTTCACCCAATACACCTCATCCTGGGAAACTCTGACAATGGCCTGCTGTCACTTGGACCCGCCTCTGAAAGTCTGGAGATTGACCATCCAGTAGCCCCATCCCTCTAAAATGTCTACCTGCAGACATCCACACTGCCTCTACTTATCTACTATCATATTTAAGAGATGTTTAAGTCAAAATCTGTTCTCCTCAGTCTGCCTCAACCATTCCACCAACCATTTCAGTTTCTTTTGTGTCTTTTGTTTGGAAAGTATAGTTGGATTATGTGAATGGTACTATATATATGTAAACTCTTGTTGTTGTTTTTGTTGTTGTTTCTGCTGCTAAAATGCAACCATAATCTATATGTAATTAGTCTCAGGAAAACTGCCTTAGGTCAGAGATTTGCTTTATTATGCTTGCATTTATGAAGCACACTGATTACATTTGTGATTAATCACACGGTTACAAAGATTGTTCAAATAAAACACACAAAAGCCAAATAAAAAACTAAAACTGAAATAACCAAATACAATGACAATGTAGACACCTTTACACAGAGTTGGATTTACACACATAAAAAGAGTCAGTCAGTCAGTCAGTCAGTCAGTCAGTCAGTCAGTCAGTCAGTCAGTCAGTCAGTCAGTCTGTCTGTCTGTCTGTCTGTCTGTCTGTCTGTCTGTCTGTCTGTCTGTCTGTCTGTCTGTCGCCCAGCCTTCAATCATTACATTTTATCTAGTTTCTATTCATAGCATAAGTAATCCAAAACTGTTCTGAATAAAGAAAATTTTCAATCTTAGTTCTAATGAAAATAACAGAAATCAAAAGCAATATTTAAGGAAAAGCTAAAGAGTTTCACTTTTGTTTTTGTACAAGAAGTGGTGACAAATATAAACAACACACAACTTCCAGAGGGTAATGAAAACCTTTGGCTTTACTTCAGTGCTCTCATGCTGCCCGTTCTTATGAAAAGATGTTACACATTTCGAAAGTGCCCCTATTTTTAATGAGATTTCCTGCATAATTGTAAACCCTTCCAATTTAGTAACATTTGTTTGTTTTTCTTAGTTTCTATAATGACCTCCATTGTCGTCATTGTGACCATAACCACGGCGATATTGATCACTGTCATCAAGGCGATCGCGGCTTCCACCAGAGCGATCACGTCGTTCATCGAGACGATCCCTGCTGCCACCATAACCTTCACGTGGGTCGTCGAGACGATCCCTGCTGCCACCATAACGTTCACGTGGGTCGTCGAGACGATCCCTACTGCCTCCATAACGATCGCGTCGGTCATCAAGACGATCTCGACTGCCTCCATAACGATCACGTTGGTCATCAAGACGATCTCGACTGCCTCCATAACGATCACGTTGGTCATCCAGACGATCCCTACTCCCACCATAACGTTCCTGTCGATCATCGAGGTGATCCCGACTACCACGACTGCGATCTTGCTGATAACGCTGAGAGCCAGCTTCACTGTCTCTGTCTTCATTATCCTCAGCACTGGGTCCTGTTTTTGCTTCATTCTGGTTTAATTGCTTTAACTCTTTCTTGTCTGAAAAGACCTCTCCAGCTTCAGGAGCATCTCCGTCATAATATACAGTTTCTGGAGAGCTAGCAGACAAAGAGGCCAAACACAAGTGAAACAATGAAACTTTGAGAGTTTTAAGTTGTGTTTTTTAAGCATCAAATTTAGTCCGATTGAGCCGCTACAATTAGAGGAATAATATTGTTTCTAACAAATAACAGTTTAAGGAAAATACACTTACCCTTCAGCATCCTTTTGGTTTTTGGCTCTTCTTCTGCAGCAACAGCATATTATAATGGCAAGGACCACAATACCTGCAAGTACTCCTCCAATTATTCCGACAGTTGATGCAATATTCATGCTTGCTGGAGAGAAAGCAGAAAAGACAAGACCTGCTCACAACTCTCAAAAGACTTTCACATACACAAACCTTCCAACATTATTAAAAAGAACATGACCTATAACAGACTGATGCACAGTGGAAGCCCATGATGTCTGTTGCAGTTTGGTGTTTATGGAAGTGAGAATTCAAAGAAGTTGCTGCCAAACTTGGAGTTGAAAGATGTGTTTTGAATCTTAGAAGTTATTGTGCAGCAGCGACGCACAATGTGTATGTGTTTAACCTGCATTATGAGGTCTAAAACCTCATTGGCACGCCAGTGACTGTCACCATGTTCCTGATAAATGTTGACCAAGAGTCGCTCGCATTTCGTAAATTCAGATCCGTGTCCGACATCTACATCGCTCCAATATTGTATGTGTCAGAGTACACTGAACTGCCTATTTGGATTTCTTTTTTACAATCAAACAAATGAAATGGATACATCTGATGAAAGGCTTAGATACACAGGCAAATTCATGTAATGGAGGTGAAGAACTCAGACTGTGGTTGAGTAAAGACTAAGTTATAAATCTGTGTCAGTAGCTGACCTGCAACAATAACACCAAATCTCAAACTGTCTCGTGCAATTATGATATATATATTTTTTATTGTAACATACTGTACGTGGTTAATTTGTTGTATAAATTTGAAAAGAAACATTCCTGGAGATGCCTGCATGCACATCTTTTGTTACACCAGAACTACCTTTTGAGTCTGTTGTTATTATCTCTTTACCCTCTAGCAATAACCTGGATTCCATTCAGTAAAGTTAAAACTGGCACTTCATATGAAAAATACTGCCAGGTTCCTGGTCTAGAGACAAATTGAAGGATTGAGTGAAAGTATTTGTGGGTTTATCAAAAGGTGAGTCATGTAGGTCAGTCACGTACCAGGTACATCACACACTTACCAGGGACCACAGCTAAAGTGAGGTTGCAATTGTTGGAGCCTATATCATTTGTTGATGTACAAACAAAGAACCCCGATGTTTCTCTTGAAATGTTGAAGAGAGATAACACTCCATCCTCTGCAAAGTAAAGACAATAAGGAAATGATGTTGAGATGCCTTTTTTGTAATAATCCATCTAACAAACTGATGTGTGTATACTTTGAGTTGTCTTTGGTGGGAATGGCCTGGGAGCATTTTCAACACTGAAGGTCTTCCATTCAGTGACAGGTTCTGGAGATCCTTCCTCAGACTTGCAGGTGATGGTGATATTTTGCCAGTACTCAGTCCGTCCCTGAATGGTGCAGACTGGTGGGGAGGGTGGCACTACAACCAAATAATTTTTTTTTATATAACTTTGCAATTAAGACCAAAGGACTGCAACAAGATATATGAAGCTTTACATACAGCAATTATTCCACAGTCATTCATTCTTACCCAAGACCAAAAGGGAGGTAGAAGCTGCAGTGACTCCTTCATCATCATTGGGAATGGTGACACTACACTGGAAGCGCCGGCTGTCCTCCATGGTGACCTTTGTTAAACGAAGTGTGCTTTCTTTTTTGTCCATGTCAACTTCCAGGAAGGCTCTGCCTTCATAAGTAGGAGCGATGTCCACTTGGTTGTTTAAGAAATATGTTCCCACAGTTTTCTACAAAAATACATACAAGCATATGTTATGTTCATTCAGTGAGATCACTTGACAGGAGCTCTGCATATGCAAAGTTCTTGTGTCTGGAAAGAATATTTAGGTGTAGTACAATTTATTTATAATTTTAAAGCCATATTTGTTACCTTTGTCTGACTAAAAGACAAAATACAAAATTAATGAGGAGAGATGAGAGGGGTTAGTTTTCAAGTATTTTGTGATTAAAAATTGGTATATTGTAAATAACTAATAACAATAATGACAATATAATAGCAAGGACAAGGTGCTGCTGTATGGCGTACTTAATACCATTTGATCTTCTGACTCATTGATTGGACAAAGGTCACAATGACTGTGCACAAGGAATTTATTGTACTCTAAACTGAAACTTTTTATTGCACAGGAAACCACCTCACAGAAAGCAAACTGTTGTTCCATTTGAGATACAATCTAATTAGGTCATATACGTTTAATATTAAGTGGCTGCAGGGTTTCGTAACCTGAAGCCTCTGGCTGAGGGAAAAATGCTTTTCGTACACTTGACTCATTTCCCTGTGTAAGACCTTCATTAAATGTTTTACGACGATGAACCTAGTTACATTTATTTGGCCTCACCACACTATCATCAGGATTGTCGGGGTAGGCCTCCCATTTGAGGATAAATATGTCGGAGACTGGTCTGGCTGGAATGAAGGAGCAGATCATGGAAATATCTTCTCCATTTGCTACCCTATAATCCTGCTGCGGAATAGAAACCTGCAAACATCTGCAGCAGGGAAGTACTGAAAAAGCAAAACATCATGAAAAACATGTCAGTCAATCAAGTGTTGACACCAATCCTCCAAATATAATGTGATGAAAAACAGTTTTAAAGTGAATAAATGGCTTTAACAGAATAAGGTGTTGCCCTGCTTAGCCAGGCACTGGGTCAATGATTAACTCGGATCACTACTGCAGAAAGGTGTGGCAGTTTTGTAGGAAAAAGCTCAATATTAAACAAAAACCAACCTGTGAGAATCAAAAACAGGCCCGATGTTCTCCACGTCAGCTGCATCTGTGTCAACATTGCTGAAATTGAATATCCAACCTTTAGAATAATCAGATTCTGAAATTTCAGGTCCAAGAGCTCGTCCGACCTCTAACGTGAACTCCCAAGAAATGGAAAGGTTGACAGATCATTAGTCAATAGCTTGAGGTCACATGACAGTGAAGAACCAATACATGGTTTACTTTCATTAACTACCGTACTCTGTTAGTTATAAATGTAACATTTAAAAGAAATACAGACAGCGGAAAATGTAAATGATGTGGAAACTCGTTTCCTGTTTTAACTGTATAATTTATAAAATCGGAAAAATTGTTCTGAAAATACGGGGCGGAGACAGAGAAGGCAGAACTTTATTTTGCATAACTTCCTATCAAACAAACATGAGACCTTTCTCTTGTACTATATATAGATATCCACTTTCAAATTTACATTAGAAAACAGTACAGTATTAGACTGATGATAATGCTGACTTTATTACTATTACATGAACTACAGCTCATGATTATTTGTAATACTGCTGCTGACTGTTATTACTGACAAAAGGAATTCTTATCAGGTTTACAATTATTAGAAAGTGTAGAAAGTGTTAAAGGACTTACAATTTCAATCCATTTTTGACTATTTGCCAATGTAACAGTTAAGATTTTTAGCATCTCCATACAGTGTGCAGTCATTGTTTGATTATGCTGTCATGTATTAGTATTCCACTGGAAATAAATACACCTAACATTCTATAGAACAGAATATTGTTATATAGTCAGACTACTTTTAGGACTCATTTAGAATTACAACTAGGGGCCAGATATTCCCAAGTAAGAACAGTTGAGTAATTTGTTTAACATTGGCTACTATATAGCTGCTTTTTAAAATTTTGTCATTAACACGACAAAACTTCTCACCATATTCCTGGTTAAACGACAGGCTGATACCGGTATGTGTTCATTCACAAGTGATCATTTTTAGTTCATTATTCTGCTTTTTTTTTTTTTACAAAACAAAATGTTTACATTTATTGTTTACATTTATTTATTGTTACTGGCTGTGACACATCAAAACGCAGATTTATTTTTTGAAAACTCATCTTTATATATTTGGAACAGCACCGCCAACGAATGAGAGGCACTATTTTACTTTATGATTTGACGCCTGTGCCCTACATTATTGTACGCTGGTGTCTTTCAGAATTAAACTTTCATAACATTAAGACGCAGTTGATTATTTATTTTGATTATTTAACTATGTAAATAAGTAATACTCCGTATGCCTATAGAGCTGGAGTGAATATGCGCGTGTCTGTTCTCGTGCCTGCGACGCGTGCGTGCGCGTGCGGCCGGTCAGCGGTAGGCTCAGGGCTGGGATTTCGGGTTAAATATTCAAAATGGCGGACGGAGGAGCAGCGAGTCAAGATGAGAGTTCAGGACCAGGTAATGATTACAGCATTTTACATATTCATACTCATATTCAAACTGCGTTACTCGCAATTTATGATAAACAGACCTCGCGTGAGACGCGGGCACGTTTAGGAGCGCAACAATTTGAGTGTTGTTTTAGTTCATACACAGCTAGCCGACAGTAATTTGACAGAGGAGGAAACGAGCTATTGCAGTGCGACGGCAAATTTCATGGAAACATGCCTCCCCCCTTTGTGTGATTAGACGGATGTACGCCGCTACATATTCATGCCTCTGTCGACAAATACAATTTAGCATATTTTATTAGTCATCGCCGACGTGACTCTGCTACATGTGTGGCATATTTAGATAACGCGGTAAAATACTTTGATTGGAATCAGTAGGCTAGCGAGCTAGCCTTAGCTAGCTAGCTAACGCTTGGCTTTGTGTTGATACACACTGGCGAGAAGGTTTTGAAAGTGGTTTGCATATTCATTTTGGAGAGCCGGGCCGTGGTGGCGCTTGTTTGTTTTCTAGCGCACTCTGGAAAAGAATAAATCAAAATGTAGCAAATGTGGAATTTGTTCGTCCACCGGTCCCAGTTGGCTGTTCTACCGTTCGACGTGATTTTAGAGTAGACGGTTTTCGCCCCGTCTTTTGTGCTCGGCGCACCGGAGCCACAGGCAGCCTGTTGTGTTATTCATGCGGGCCTGCCAGAACCAGAGTGCGGAGTTCAGCATATTCCATCAACCGAGTGGACGCCGAGGCTCCTCTGTTGCGCGCCACTGTGTCGTTGTTAAATGGTCTCAGGAGAGTTTTGAAAACCAAGCCCGGTTTCAGAAGTGCGGCTAACGTTAGCGTAACCTTCTCGAAGTTTTCTTGGGTTTTGTTGGACGGCTTTACGGTAATAATAATAACAATAGAAATATACCGATTTCGATTGTAGCGTGTGAATCTTGCTATCATTTTAGGTTCTGCGGTATTTTTGATTGTACTTGGGTCATGGCTTATTCTTTAAGTTGCACTAGTCTGAAGCTCAGCTGGCGTTAACCAGCAGCTCATTTAAATATTTATTCATTTCTTTTTTTATCAAGTCTGCTTGATCCCGCCAACACGGTTGGGAGAACTCCATCAACTTGCTTCGTCTCGGTCTTGCTTGAGTTTAAGGCAGCTTTTGTGAAGTAAAAACGAGTGTACCTGTCCCCCCCCCCCCCCCCAGTGGGAGGGCGGTGAGGCCCACTTCCGGAAGGCCACAATAATAACAGGCAGGACATTCTTCCATTCACTCTCTGGGTTCCGGGGCTGGGCAAGACTCAGCTTGATGCAGGCTTTTTAACGTGCATACTTACTTTCTTCTGGAATGAGTAAATACGGCTCTAGAGCAGAATAAAAATAAAGAAGCATCCTCACTAGCTTTGCATAGATGGATGGAAAGATTCACTCTTTTAATCTCAAACGGGGAAATTCTCATGTTATAGCAGCATATGGGCAACATTAAAACAGGTGCGCTGTAACAACGGACTAGGGGAGGGCGCGTACCAATACCAGGTATCGGGCTGACACCCGCCCGACTCAAGACCAAAAACCCTTATGACACCACAGCAAATCATGGCCTCACGTCTTGTTCAGAACATAGAGCACAATATCGTTGCTGGTTGGGGAATAGCCGAATGTGAAAGGTGACATGAAGAGTAGTTTGTTTTAGGCTTTTCATCAATCTAATCGGCTATATTGGATCAACCACTATTCTGCACATCAGCCATTATGGCTGATCACCAATCAGACCAATGACATCGGCATTTTCAAATGTTGCAGATACGACCATGACAAAGGTTGTGGATGGCCTGTGTTTTATCTGTCTGACATTGAAGATGTTAATAACTAATGATTCAAGTGTCAGGAAACTTTATTGTCTGTTACATAGTGACAGATCAAAGCATAAATGCAACAAAGATGCAACCCACATTTAACCCAATAGAATGTGATTGTTTCTGCATTAATGGGGTAAAAAGTAGGTTTTTTGCCACTGCTAGATTCACTGTTTTGCACTGTCTGTAGAACAGAACAAAGTGTGTATCAGGAGCCGCCTCTTTCTTCCGCAAAGATTTGCAAAGTGCATTACAATATGACAACCACATCGTCATTTTGTGAAACGTGTCGACTACTCAGTAACTCATGATGCCACAAGCAAGAGAGCCTTCTTAAGAGCTAATGACAGATCGTGCTCGTCTCCAGGTGAACGTTTCCTTCCTCTGGGTCAGTTTGCATAGAAAATACACGGACTGGCCGTAGCCTTTGGTAGGCAGGGAGGGCCAGGGGCTCCGAGGGAGGAGGCGGCCATTCACTTTGGTGAACACACCACCGGGCCGGCCTGTAAACAGAGCAGCAGATCCACACACAGAGGGTGTGCGACATCATGCTATAGCCAGGAGGAAATGACACCTTTAGTTGTTCACATAGCCATTTTTTTATTCCTTCGATCTAAAAATGATGAATTTCCGTTATTGCCCCCTTTAGAACAAAGCAAAATAAATGTGTTTCTTGAGTTGTTTGGGGGATCTTTTTTACGTCTGTGAAGTTTATAGTTTGCTTTCTGTCTCTGTGATGGACAATAAAGGTTTTTTTTATTTTAATCTTTAATAGGTCAAATACAAAGATGTTGACAATGTGGAATATGCAATACACTTGTTACAGAAAAGGAATTTAGTTACATTAAATGAATCACATTATCTTAAGATGTTTCACCCATTATTTCAGTCTGCCTTCATTTTGGTTTGTTTTAATTGAACTTTATTTCTGGCCACACTTAAATGCCCTCCAGAAGTCAATGATGTTTAACTTGTTCATCTCAGTCATTGTGGTGAAAGAAATTGTCAGACATAACTAAATAAAGGCTTTGGAACAGTTTACACAGTACACAAGTGTAAACATGATTACTAGGACTCTCTCTGGATAGAAGTGGGGTGGAACATCCCTAGTATTTATTCACTAGTTTGGTCTTCATATCACCATTTGCTCTTTGTCTGATTTTCAGCAGGTGGAGTTGAAAGTGAAGCAAACAGAACACTGTCATTTCTGTGTGTTTCCCTCTGTTGCAAAGAATAAATTACACACTACAGTATGAACACACCTCCATAAACACATCAGATTCTTTCAGAGAGTAAAGACACGTTACAAGATTATTTTAATTTATAAATGAAAGCCCTAAACTTCTTATTCTTATTATTCTTCTTCTTATTATTATTAACGGAACTATAATACAATGACTTATGTTATTAAATAGCTTAAAGACCAGTAAAATAATGTTATCTAGACATTTAAGATACTTTTTCTTTTAATGAGTTTTATAGTCCCACTCTTCTTCCAGCCTTGTAGTTCATCATGAATATTCATTGGTGTAAACACAGATGTTATGAATAATGCATGAATTTCTGTAATAAATTCAGGACAGAGTACAGAGAAGGCTTCTGTGAAGCTTCTGTCAGATAAGCTTTTTCACCAGGGAAGAATAAAATCATAATGAAGCAGAGCAGTTTGGGAAGAGACCAATAGCCACTTGTTTCCTGTAATCTGTAGAAAATATTTGCTAAAATGTAAGATTGTATTAGTATGAAGACAACAATAGCTATTAAAAGTGTTTTTTTGAGTGACTAAACTAAAACAACTTTACTTTATGAAGGGTATGACAGTGGTATTCTAGGTCAGTGGTTCCCAACCTGGGGTCTAAGCCCCCCTTAGGGGGCGCCAGAGGTTCCGGGGTGAAGTTATCAAATTTATAATTTTTCTAATTAGATTTTAATAATTGCAAAATTGATTCAAGTTCTTTATGAATTGAATTGAAGCTTAATTTATATTGATTCAGCTGCCGATTACCAACACATCTGTGGCCTTGCTTGTTGAACAGAGGGCGTAGCCATCGTGGATGCATTCGTGTGGTCACGGTTGCAGCTTGAGGGGGTATAAGAGCAGGTTTGGGAACCGCTGTGCCAGGTACACCATGTCAACACCATGTCAACACCATGTGTGACCAGTCTGGTCCTACTGCTGGATAGTTTGGTCCTTTCAGTGTGTTCCTGATCTATAGGAAGTTGCCTTCATCCACCATCATCATAAAAAAAAAACAGGTCCTAATCTTTTTGGTGCTTAAAATGAAAAAAATAACTTGCTTACCAGACAGAATGTGAGCATAGTAATCAGTAGGGTTTTTTCCCCAGTTTTTTCCCTCCTGATCCGATACTAAATGTCTTGCCGATATGATCCTATACAGTTTGATGATACACACTTGCAGTGCTCACTTAAAGACCTAAATCAAAGCTATTAATACCAAAACACCCATTTTTCACAGACATATTACATGGAAAAATGCCCACATCCAAGCAAAATACATTCTTATTCAAGAAATAAGTAAATAACTGGATCCCTTAGGTGGTAGATACCAAATCTGACCATTCTAAACAATTGGAACATTTTTGGTCACTGGCCAGATAAAAACAAACACTAGTGTGACGAGCCTCCGCTAGGCATCATACTTGCGTTGCCACGCTGTGCACGCAACCGTCTTTACAGACAGAACCGATTCCTCCTCAGTCAGATCCTATTTGCTACTATTGAAATGGCTGGACACTACTAATTAAGGTACACTTTGTCTAATGCTGAATTTCCTTGCTCGCATAAATGCCTCTGCATTATTCATCAAGCCAGTGCATATTATAGGATTAAAAAGATAAATATTTTTAAATATTCAGTATCCTTCTGGTGTCTACTGTCGTGTGGACTGGTTGGTTTAGTTCTTATTAGCACATTTATTAAAATCGCTATCATGATTCCATCCAATTTTTGGACTCTGCTCTGGTAGCTCATCCACAGCCACTTCTCTTGTGTATTGACCCACATCCTGTAGTTGGTTCTGCCTTTTGTGTAGTGTTTGGTGACGTACTTGAACATGTGTAGGTGGATAAACTGCCCCATCACTCTTTTAGCAGTTATGAGCTTTAAACCTTCTGCTCTAATGTAACTGCAAAAAGTTGGATTGTTGGACTAGTAGAAGCTTGGGTACCAGTTCTGCTGACACCTGTAGTGTAGAATGCTTATATTGGTGGGGTTTTTACTGGTGAATGTAGCCTAAATGGGCTTTTTGGAAGGGATAGAATGCTAAGTCCTGTTGGCAGGAACTCCTCTCTTAGATCTAGGTGCTTGTTATTGGTTATGCATATCATTAATTCACATATGTGTAGCTACATATGGCCTAATGACTTTATGCAGGGCTCTGGAATAACTTTTTCCAGTGGTGTGTCTACCTTTTTTGCAGGTGCATCAGTACAAATTTAGGTACACCCAAATTTTTGATTGCCTTGCCTTTGACACCATAATCTCACCTTTCTGTCGCTCTCCATACGTTCATATAATGTGATTTATTTTTGAACAAGGAGAAGGCGTAAACATGCTTTATTTGATGCACAATACATAACATGAAAAATAAAGTACTTCACTGAGTTGCAATTGAACATTTCAGACTTCAACATTAAGCCAAATAAAAGGGTTAAAGTCTCGGGGCCAGGCTCTATCTCAGACTCCATTGGTTCCTCTTCCCAATCTGATGGTATCAACGGAGGACCGGGTTTGGCATCCTAACAGGAACAGATGGCTCCGTACCTTGGCTGGATCGACTCTCAGTGTTGGGGATGGGTGGAGGGACAGTAGGCCGGGTTGAAGGCTTGTTTTTTAATGTAAATACTGTAACTGCTTCCGCCTCTCTTAATTGTTCGGCTCCTGAGGAGCTCATTTTGCTGGCAGTGAGCACACAAACTTCGAGCCATGCTCAGGACCACAGCCAATCGGAGGCAAAGCCGCCCCTGGCTCTGTCTCTTATTGGTTTGGACCGCGATATGATCCTGTGTGAGTGTAAGTTCGGTCATCGGAGAACACAGAAAGATGATGCGCTCGGGAATAAATTTCTGTTTTCACCCGGGCATCGTCAGGTGCAACGTTGCAACCTAGAAAAATGATTAGTCGTCCTTGTAAAAAATGTGGTCGCGTGCACAACCAAATTGGTCACACTCTGGAGTCCTGTTTAATGGTTTATTTCAATGATTTACTGTCTCAGCAACGAGGGGCTGAGATTTCCAACATCATGTTAGTAGCATTATCATAACATGAAGTCCAGACACAGTTGCAAGAAAAGTACGTGAACACGTTTGGATTTCTTGGATTTCTGCAAAGATTTGTCATAAAATGTTATCTGATCTGCCTCTCGTCTGCTTAAACGAGTGCACAAAGTTCTGTTATTACAGTCAAGTCTGGGGCAAAAGGGTCTGGAGGAATTTTAGACCATTCTTTTTTTTCCAGACTTCCACTTCAGCGATATTCCTGGGATGTCTGGATTTGACTGTTGTTATGACTTTGATCCAGAATTCCGAGCAATCCAAAAAGGTCAACTTACTTTTTCCTTGTGACTGTATGAGAGTAGCTTGTGTTTCTGGCCTCAGACTTTTCTGGCCTCCAAAATGAAATACAAATGTTATGTAAAACTGATCTAAATATGCTAATCCCAGAATGCCTTATAAACGCAGACGGCAGCAGCCTACCACCCACTCTCGTAGCTGCTTGCTGTGGAATGCTTCAGTCACAGGGGGTCTAACAGTAATGACAGGCCTGTGCTGGATTATTGTGGAGTTATTTATTTCCGATTGAGTGGGTCTCCCCCTCCTCCAAACCCACACCCCACCCGGTCTACGTGACTCTTGGCAATACCCGAGATGAGCAGTTTTTACTGTACATTTATGCCGACCAACACCGGCCAGCTTCATACTGCATTATGGGATGTGTTCAGACTTTACCTGCTCTTAGCTAATTACTTTTTTAGCTTTTCACTTGCACAATAATTGGTCTTGTGCCTGTGCTCCCTCTCTCTCTGTGCTGTGCCAATTCCTAGTTTGAGCACTTTTTCCTGTCCTTATTCCCCTGTTTTTATCATCCTCCAAAAGCTATCCAATTAATATGCTAATGAGGTGATAAATATTTATAGAGGTTTAAATTATGCAGAAAGCTTTCAGAGCCCGGCGTGAAATGCGTCGCTCGCAGGACTTCAAAGCCCTGCATCGCTAACAAGGCAGCGGCAGATTTGCATATGGCTTTAATCAGCTGAATACTGATTATGCTTCATTACAGAGGGGTGGGTTGGGAAGGGTCGACTCCGAGAAGTCTGCAGAAGGCTGCGCTTGTCGTTTGTTTCGTTCCAGAATCACGGAGAGGTTGAACTTTTTTCAGATGGAGAGAGTGAGAGAGGCGAAGCGCTGTAAAGTGGGGGCGATGAGAAGAGAAGAGAGCGCATAGAGACTGTTTGCCTAAAGCCTGTTAGCTTTCAGAGTGTGCTCTTGCCAGTGGTGTTCAGTGGACCGTGCTGTGGACAGTGCCACTGTGTCTGTGGAGTTCGTATTGAACCGGGCTCACTCTTGACCAGTGGAGAGTGAAGAGGGGGAGGCGGGACTGCCGGACACCCTGTCGGCAGGTCTGCCCAGCACAAGCAGTTTTCCACCATTTTTTCTGCAGCCATGCTGGACAAGACAGGTGGAGTATGAATGGCTGAGTTTGTGATGCCACTGGGCAGGAAAATGGAATGTTTTGGGGAAGAATTGTTGACATGAGTTACATTTGGTTTGGAGAATTTATACTTTGCGTCGTATATGAAACTGGAGTTCTTCATCCTGCATAAATATATTTTGCTGGTTTATTTCATGTTGCCTACTTAATTTCTTTACATTTTCTTTGATACCATTTTTTTTGTTTACAGATGTAAATGGTAAAAATGACTGTTTTTGCTAAATAATATACTAGATGTGGTAGCAGGTCCTCCATGCAGGGAGAGCAGGTTGCTGTACCTGTACCTGTCTGGGGTGTGAGCTTTCCTCACTCCGTTTCTCTGTCTGGCTCTTCCAGATGCTAAAGTGAATAATCAGTCAGAAGCTACTAAATGTGCAATGGAAAGTGGTGACGGAAACACCGGTGAGTGACTTCAGCTTTTTTTTTTTCTCCAAGTGCTGAAATCTGAATGTTGACTCATTTAATAAGTTTCATTTTTGGTGGCCAAAATGATGATTTTTGCACCACTGCTGGTCAAAGGTCACTGAAAATCAGCAGCTTCTGGGTCAGTTGGACTGTTTGCATCAGAGTAGCTGGCTCACTTGTAAAATATCACTCAAGTTCTCCTTCAGTGTTCAAGTGATTTTTGCAAAACTAGTTGTCAAACTCGGTGATAATCGTGTACAGTAGACAACTGGATACCTGCTGTGTGATGGAAAACCAAATGTCTGTTGCAGGTTTCTTCCTGGTTGTAACTTTCATGGGTTTTGAAGTCTGTGTTGATCAACTAGCATTCAGTTCAATTGATTTAATCAATTTCTCGATGTCTTTGTTCCTGTGTAGTTTTCCTGTCAGGAGTCTTACATTTGCATTAAAATACGAAGATCTTCTCTTCATTTGTCCACAAAGCTTGTATTTTTATTACCTCACAATAACATCCTTCATGAAATGCATTTCTGTCCCCAGGTATCCAAATAAATGGATTGGATTTCCAGAGGCAAATGGTGCCAACCACAAGTGCAATCACTAATGCACATGCACAAGCCCTCCTCCAACAGGTAACACACACTTTCACCCCCATTTGTCTGAACTTTTCTACTCATTCTATTGATGTGTTGAGACATTCAAACCACTTTTACCATGACACCAGGAATTTGAGCAGAGCATTTCCTCTGCACATAGGTACAGTTAGAAAGAGTTCTATTAAATGATTCTAGCTCTCAGTTTGTTGCCTGGCAACAAGGCAGATTAATCAACCGTGTATGCTGATTAGCTGCTCTGCGGTTGCTCGGAAACAGATGGCCAAGAATATGCAAATCTATTCAGAATTTACATGTGGTGCATAACAGTCATTTTAATTAGAATTTCAACTCTCCTCCCTTCTAGGTCACTATTTGTGTCTCTGAAGTCTGCGGTGCATTTTAAATACCTACTTTCCTGCTTCCCTTTTAGCTTGTGTGTCTTTCCTCACACAAAGAAAAGATTGTCTTGAATAGGTTGACGTTTTAATTTCTAGGCATTACACATTCGGGATTTTTGGGGCCGATGTTTCAGTTTAATAAATCATCACGTATGGGGAAATATGCATATTTCTATATATTTTTTATTTACTGTATACAGCTGTGTCCTGTTGACTTAGTATCAAAACCTTTTGCTAATGTTTGATATTCATGTTTTTGCCTCAAAGTGACTCAAATGAACAGGTTAAACATCTTTGACCTCTAGAGGGCATTTACTGGCCGACATGAGTTCAACGTTCAATCAGGACAACCCAAAGTAACTTGAGACAAAAATAATGCGTGCAACAACTTTTTCTGCAAATTCCTCCCTCCACTTGGCCAAAATGTAGGATTTCAATGTGTTTAAGATTAGAAAATATGACATGACCGAGCTCTAAGCATAAATGTCACAAAGATCTAAAAACATTTAGACCAATCAGTGCATCACTTGTCATTGGTTCAAATGTGTCTTTTACATCTTTGTAGTTTTTACGCTTTGAGCCTGTTACTGTCTGATGGACAAAATAAAGTTGAATCTTTAACCAGAAGCTAGAAATGTCATCATTAGCAAACAAATTTTGGACGCAGTTAAAATTCTTCAGAGTAAATGAAACAGATCAACTCAAGCCATCCAAAAGATGTGCAAGGGAAGAATCTGCAAAAGGTTTCAAAACAATGATGTCATTGATCTGATCATACTAATGTCATAAAGTGCAAAATATCGGCCTAGTAAAAGTAGAAACCTTTGACAGTGCCAGTAGTATTAGTTCATTTTGATAACTTATGCCTATAGGAAAACTCTTCTAAGCCCCTTTTTTTGCTTCACCTCTACCAGTCTAAGTCAGAGGACTCAAGTGGTCTCTCGACCTCCGTCCAGCAGAGTGTGTTGCCTCAAACCCAGCTCATGTTGGCCGGGGGACAGATTGCAGGAGTAAGTGGCTTGTTGAGTTAAAGCATAGCCGTGGATCTTTGGTGACACCTCTGCCACTGTTGAAAGATTCAGTGATCAAACTAGACTTGTCCTTTTTCTGGGGGAGGTCTTGTGTCTGCCTGTATGCTTGTTCATCCCAGCACCTGTGTCCAGTTTGTTGCATGGAGTGTGTAGACAACACCTAAATGTAGAGTACACACGGGATCAGATCATGATCATCAAGTCTCAGTCAGGCTCTCTTGTATTAGAGAGTGATGGGTCAAGTGTGGCTCTTGGGGTTCCAAACAGGAAAGGGCATTGTGCATGTGAACTTGAGTTGGACCATGGCAACATATTGAGTCTTACATGTGCATGGTTGCATGAGCCTTTTTCCATAATCTCGCTCCAGTATTGCCATAACAAAGACGTTTCATACTACTTTTTAATGTCTCTGAATCAAAAACAATACAAATATTTCAGTAAATGATTAAATTTTGATCCAAAGAGCTGCCATGTGCATCAAATAATTAATCCAACTACCAAAAGTTAGATTTGAGATCAGATTCCATGACATCAAGTCAGATTTTGTGACATAATTATTTTGAAGTCTTCATGTAATGCCTTGTGTTTTTATTGTATGTTAAAAAGAATTAGAATGCAAGCGATCTTCTTTCGATATAGCAGTTTGAGTCCATGCGTATTTGTGGGGTACTTCATCAGTTCTTGCATTTTTCTTTCTGTTTTCTCTCTCTTTGGACTCTTTTGGGTGTGTATTGCTTATGCGTCTGTCCATCCATCTTTGTGTCCGTTTAGTTGACCCTGACCCCACAGCAGCAGCTGTTGATCCAGCAGGCCCAGGCTCAGATTCTAGCTGCAGCTGTTCATTCAGCCAGCCAGCAGAACAGCACCAACGGGGCCAACATCTCTGCTTCTGCAGCCACACCCATTACCCAGCTACCCCTGTCACAGCCCATCCAGATCGCTCCTGTAAGTGTCTTCTGTGGTTACATTTGAGTACTTTAGTTGGATAATCCAACCCCTGCAAAAGGTCTGGCATTGTTTATGATTTCAGAGAGATTGGAATATTATTCAGCCTTTGAGGAGATGGATCTGGTTTAATCGAATATATATTATTTATTGACAAACTGCTAACTACAATACCCAGACCAAAGAGAATGATAGCTTAATCACAGTGCTGTGGGTGTGGGTGGGTGTTACACTGCACAGGCTATATGTTATGGTGAGAAAGAAACAGCATTTCTATTCTTGACAGTAAACATCCTTTGAAATTCAGTCCTTTGTAAAAGACTGTCTGTCTCTTATATGGTGAGATAATACATGGGCATGACACTCATGTTACAGATATTTCTGTTATCATGTGTTTGACACACTAGGGAACCACAAGGATGGAGTTTTTTTTTAAATGTTTCATATAATATATATATTTGTTACAGCAGCTACAGCAACAGAATCTCAGTTTGCCCCAGTTTGTTTTGGTGCAGCCTGGCCACCCAATTGCCACACCACTGCAGCCTGCTCAGGTCATCATCTCACAGACACCGCAGGCCCAGCAGAGTAAGGAGATGCAAGCAGTGTTTCAAGTTGTTCCCTTATATTTTGTATTAAAAGACGTTTTCATTTTTAAAACTTACCTGGCAAGTTCTCCTCTCTGTAGGCATATTACAAGCCCAAAATCTTCTGAATCAACTACCTCAAAGCCAAGCTAACCTCCTGCCCACCCAACCAACCATCACACTTCCACCCCAGGTAATGAAAGAGGCAGCGTTTCTAATAAATAGTGATTTTAAAGTAGCTCTGTTGTCACATTCTCTGATTCTTTTAAACAGACCTGACCAACATTTAATTCTTTCTGCAGCCTACAACTCCAACCCGCACAACAGCAGCTGCACCTATTTCATCCCAGCCCCACAGTCAAACACCACCCAAGCGGTTAGACACCCCAACTCTAGAGGAGCCCAGTGATCTGGAAGAACTGGAACAGTTTGCCAAGACCTTCAAACAGAGGCGTATTAAACTGGGCTTTACACAGGTGTGTACAAAGACCACTCGTATAAGATCTTCACATTTTCCTCTTGTCATGTTCTGTGCATTTTACTCCATGTCAAATCAATATTAAAGGTTAGCAGTATATAGTGTAAGCCATTGGTTAATTTATTTTTCAAAATAACCCTTTATTTTTTGCATTTCTAATAGGGGGATGTTGGCCTGGCCATGGGGAAGCTGTACGGAAATGATTTCAGCCAAACTACCATCTCACGCTTTGAGGCCTTGAACCTAAGCTTTAAGAACATGTGCAAACTCAAACCATTGCTTGAGAAGTGGCTTAATGATGCAGGTTTGTCCCTGAACCCACCTGAATATATGACATTGGCCTTGGAATTTAGGTAGATGCACACCAACAAAATTAACAGTCAGGCAAACTGAGAAGTTCAATATTCCTGCGTGTGTCTCTGAGTCTTTACCTTCCATCTCGTCTCTTGTGTGGGTGCTGTTCGTGCAGAGAACCTGACATCTGACCAGGCTCTGTCCAGCCCCAGCGCCCTGGGCTCCCCGGGCATGGGCATAGAGGGGATCAACCGCAGAAGAAAGAAGAGGACCAGTATAGAGACCAACATCCGAGTGGCCTTAGAAAAGAGCTTTTTGGAGGTTAGGCAATGACATTCCTACAGTTAACAAGTTGGTCCTCTGTGAGCATTAATAAAATGACAGATTTGAAGATAATGAACCAAAAACTGGTCAGGATTAGCAAAAGGATCAAAGGTAGGTTTGGGAATATGTTGTTATATCATCCCTAGTCTTTCACTCTGAAGGAATGAATGTGTGTACATAAGGAGTTCTTGTAGTTCAGACAAAGCGCTTCAGGTAATTTTGCTTTCAGAGTTTGTGCGTCAAGATTGCACAGCAGAGAGAGACTACAGACAACCACCCATATACATACTAATAAGACAACTGACAACTGTCCCTAGCAGATGAAATATCACAGTTACCACAGTGCTCACAGGGCATCTCTGGCTTTTTTGCCCTCTTCAAGCAGAACCAAAAACCTACCTCTGAAGAGATCGCAATGATCGCTGACCAGCTCAATATGGAAAAAGAGGTGATTCGGGTCTGGTTCTGCAATCGCCGGCAAAAAGAGAAGCGGATCAATCCCCCTAGCAGTGGCAGCAGTGGAGGAGGTAGCACTCCTATCAAAACTATCTTCACCCCTAGTAGCCCCTTGGTAAGGATGCATCTCTTTTCCTGTTTCTCTTTTGTTGTTCCTAATACATTCCAGCATTCATTTTATTTTCCCTTTTTGCACAAGGTGGCCAGCACAGCAAGCCTTGTTAGCAGTCCAACTATAAACACATCTTCTACTCTGACTGTAAATACAGTGATGCCTCTCACCAGCACCAGTGTCTCCAGTTTGCCTTTCACTGGTATGATTTTCTCTGTGGTCCATGACAGAAGTTGGTCACTACAAGCAGAGTGACATCTAAACTGCTGCTGATGTTTTGTCCACACTCTCCACTACAGGAACAACAATTGGACCTACAAACACTGCATCAGTTATCTCCACTGCATCCATGGTTACAGCAGCTAACAGCTCTCCATCTTTAAGCCCGTCCCCAACCATCAATCAGGCCAGGATTGCAGAGAGCAAAGCTGTATCTAATGCACAAACCAGCATCACACCGACTTCAATAGCCACCACTGTAGGGGCTGGTCAGGTGATGGTGGCATCTCCAGGGTTGTCTGCTGCTCTGCACAGTGCTGCCCAGTTGCCCACCAGTGCCAGCTTTGCTGCTATGGCTGCTGCTGCAGGGCTTAACCCAGGACTGATGGCTTCCTCCCAGTTTGCTCCAGGGTAAGTCTAAATATTCCTCTGATGTGTACTTGTACATAAAACACTCCTCCTTCTTCATTTAAACAATTGCTCTCTTTGCCCATGTGTCCAGGGGTGCCCTGCTCAGTTTGACTCCTGGTGGCCTTGGCTGTGCACTGAGTCCAGCACTCATGAGCAACAGCACTCTGGCAACCATCCAAGGTACATATCCCAACTGTTTTGCTTTTGCCTGCAAATATTTCCATGTTCGAATGGGTAACATGGAACTCATTGGATTTCCCCCAAAAATTACAATCGTTCTTCTTACACAGACACTAGAACACCATAGTCCTGCATTTGTTCGAAAACATATAAAGAATCTGGACACTGTAGATCAAATAAACCTGGCCCGGAGAACTCCAAATGAAGTTGGGTTAACAGGCCCAGGTCACTTGGTTGTGAGTCGTTTTATAAGAGCATGTGGAGGTTGAACTGGCCCCTCTGCGCATGTGCTACATTTCGCTTATATTTTGGTGACCTGGAAGCAGAAGCAAGCATCCTGCTGAGTTATTTCCAAACCGTCTGCAGTGTGTGGGAGCAACCGCTTGGAACAGAGCGAACCACAACGCTGAGACCGCTGATTTAGAACATACACACAGTAATGCCAAATACTGATGCATGAACTGCCGTTGCTTCAGCTGTGGCTGCTACCTCGCTCGTGGTGTGACAAAAAAGGTCAACAGGTGTGGCCTAAAAACAAAATGAAACAGTGCAAAGCGCCACCTAGCAGAGGGCTGAGCCTAGACTCCACCATTATCCAACTACTTTAAATTACTTTGCAGACAGAAAATTTACTTGCATAAATTATTCAGGCCAATCAAGTGTGACGTGTAGTCCAACCATCATTTCATTGTTGTCTGTTCCTTTTTATGAATTTTCCTCCGTCTTCCTCCAGAACCCCTACAATTACATGTGTTTAATAGTTTCCAAGGACAATTATTGTTTTAAAAAGATTTTTTTCCCCCTATAAATAAAGCTGCTTGTATGTCATTTCTACAGCTCTAGCATCAAGTGGCACAATCCCCATCACATCTCTGGATGGAAGCAACCTGCTGTTTGCCAATGCCTCTGCTGGTAACACACCAAACCTGGTGACAACGCCGCTCTTTTTGAACCCCCAGAATCTCTCGGTTCTCACCAGCAACCCCGTCAGTCTGGTGTCGGCAGGGGGAGGGCTGCAGGTCACTGCAGACACTCATCATCAACCCACTACGGCTGTTTCTGTGCAAGCCTCCACCATATCTACTGCTTCTAAGGCTCAGTGAAACCCGTTGGGATACATCTTAATTTAACACCGTATTTCTTATTTTGTGCACTACTCACCACACCATGTAGCTAATAGGAAGGTCATATGATACAGGCTCTATGCTTCACTCATCATCCCACCTTTTCATTCTATCATTATTTAATCTTTTTGCTTCCCCCAAAAAGAAAAAGGCCTCACCTGAGTTTGGGGTTTGCTTTTGGATTTTGCTGTTTTCTTTGCTTTTCCTTATTATTTTACTGTGATTATTATTATTATTACTATCCACCCACAACCAATTGTCAGAAAGTTACTTGGCCTGCCGTCTTCATTAACCATGACTAGAGAAATACCTTTTACACCATTTAGCTGTTCAAACTTTGTATATATAAGCATATAAATATATATCCTCCTAGTTCCAGCTCAGAACTTTCTCTGAAATACTTCTAACCAAAAACTTAAAGATTTATCTCTTTTTAACATTCAGTCCAACCTGTTTTTCTACTAATTTCACAATACTCATCCTTGTGGGTGATTTGCTTGTCACCCTGTGTTTGATTTTGGTTGTTTTGTTTTGTTTTTGTAATCATATCAGAGTTGTTTGGTTGAGGCAATTTCTTTTTGTCCTTTGTCTAGATTTCTTTTTCCAGTATTGTAATTTTATGTCTAAAACTAAGTTAATTCAACTATCAATTTTTAATCATGGTTATAAGGCTTTAAAATCAAGTAATAAGTGGCTGATATTAAGGTTATCGTTGCTTTAAGGGTCAGAGGGATGAGATGCCTCTCTCTGCTTCTCTCTTTCTGGAAACACTGATATTTGCTGTGGTGGTGATGTGACCACAGAGCTTTTGTAAAATGATGGTTTAGGTGTGGATTGTAGTCACTCATGAAAGATGACTGAAGACAGAGTGCAGATAGGCAGTCCCGTGGCGAATGGAGGGGGGCTCTGTTTGAAATGGAAATCCAAAGGAGCGCTGTCATGCATTCAGAGGTAAAACCCAGACGTTTGCTTGTGTGGTCTACAGCTCAGAATGATGCTGACATTTCAGTGACTGCATGACCCACAATGCTCTGGGGCTGACCGGTCTCTTCGTCAGTGGACGTAGTCATCACGCCAGGTGTGTGTGTGCACTGGCTAGATGGACGTGATGTAGTTGTTTTTGTTCTTTCTTGATAGTACCGTTGTATCTACTTGTGCACAGTATCTGTACCAAAAACTGGATTGATGAGCTGCAGTCTGCCTGTTTTGGGAGGAATTAAATTCTGTCTGTTTTGTCTGCAGTCACACAACTGACTTGCGTACTTTAAAGATATACCAAAAATATTTGTTAAAATAAGTGCTGTGTGTAGTTGGTGTAGCTTAGTCTAGTCGATATATTTATGAATGCAGATTCTCTCATTGTTGTTGACAGAATATAGAAATGCAATATTTTGATGATCATTTTCCAAAGATGACCTTTTTTTATTTGATAAAGTGTCTCATAGCTCAACTTTTTAATTGGCAGCACAACTGACCAAAAATAGGGCGTTTGGTGGGTTGGAGCATGAGAAAATCTTTGCTTTGTACTTTGTTTCTAATTGCTGGGGATGATCTCCCAGCCTGATCCTGGTTTTCTTTTAGCCATTTAATGGCTTGTTTTCCTTTTAAACCTATTTTGGCCGTTTTGGTAGCAGTTTTGGACTTAATAATATTCAGCCATAAAACAACAGCGTGAACCAAAGTGGTTTTTTCCTCTGTCGTTACTGTGTCTGTCCCAGCACACAGATTTGCCGTTCACACAGTCTACTTTCTGCACCGACGACAGATTAGTTTCTGGTTTTCCCAACCGGGTCAGTACCTGGTATTTCTGATGTAGTGTCGCTGGATCGCAGTAATTTAGCTTTAACAACCTGCTGCTGCAGTGAAGCTGTTGAGAGGTCTGCATGCCCTGCTATAGCTTTATGACTTTGTCCTGTGAGAATCAGGATGTCTGGTTTGACCCTCCTGTCAGGAGTTCTCACCTGTATAAATGCATTGATCTGATACCACACCTGCTACCGCCACCACCATTTTGAGCCAGCACATTAGGAACCTGTTGTGCGGACTCGTTCAGCAACCTGCCTGGTTATCTTACCCAACACAGAGTTGGTCTGAGTACTGTTATATGCTACACATTCACCTGAATCCCATACAACAGAAGCATTTTTCTCCTGCCTCTAAAGCGTCACCACAGACCACAAGCAGTGAGATTTGTCCACATCGTCCTCTTGTAGACTTCTGCTCTGTCGTTGAATTACATTGACTGAATATACCTCAGCAGCACTTAAACACATGGTTCTCCGTTATACTTTTCTGTGGATAGAACAGTGTAGAATGTATAACTACTGTCTGGCTTGCCATTCAAATTTTATAGTGATGAACCATGAATAGGAACACACATAAAGCAACCTACTACTGCTATTTTCTAGTACTACTAATGATGGGTATTGCCAGGTTTATTAATTGTTTTGAGATCCTTCTTGCCAAAGTTAAAAGCCTTTCTCTCTGCAGCTCGGCAGGTGTCCGGCTGCTGTCAGGACTCGCTCCTGTTAGTGCTGTTTTTAGTTACTGAAGAGTTGAACGTGATAGCAAGGTGAACCAGTGGCCATCGGCACCGTAGGATGTTACTGAAATATTTATCTGAGGAAAGACTTAAGGATTAGAGAAACGATCTTTTCTTAATTCTATACATATAAATATATATAAACTCTTGTAAGATATTCATATTTTATATTAGAACCAGTATGTTATCAAGACTGAATGTAGTCTTTATCATGCTTACTCAAAAAATGTCCCCTGAAAACTTTTCCTACTTTTTTTTTATTTTTTATTTTTTTTAAATTGTCCAGGCCAAATAAGAGATGAATGCTGAGATCGTGGCCCCAGGATGAGGAGACCTTTGTTGTGTACCTGCGGGTTCTTTTCAGCCTCTCCTGGTTCTGATGTTACTTCTTTTATTCCTTTTTTTTGTTTTTGGACTTATCGTGGACTTTGTTTGCTGTGCTGTCTTCAACAATCATTTGTTTTTTTTAAACAGATATATTTCTTTATGCCTTTAATTGTTTTGTATACCGCGAGAGGGCAAAGATCACTGGCTTTCTTAGTTCGACAAAGAAGATTAACATTATCATTTATGCCTTATTGTTATGTAGACATGAGCATTGTAGCATTGACGTGTGCGAGAGCTTGAGCGTCGCGCTCACCTGATGCATTGTTTTCCACTGAAACAAGACAGTGTACTGTTGGGCATTTTAGAGCTTGTTTATGCGGCTAACTTTGTTTGATTTTTATTATTTTTTGTTTTTCAGTGTGACTCAAACAGGCTGATAAAACCTGCGAGAAAAGCTTTACTAATAATTCCAGCAGAGGTTTGTGTGTGTGTGTGTGTGTGTGTGTGTTTGAAAAGTGAGAATAGGGCAGTCTGCAAACCATTATGGTGCTTTTTTGTTTTTTTTTTACCATCTTCCAGTAAATGTTTGAGAGTGACTTTAAAACCCAGTCGGACAGCTTGCTTTAGTTTCTCGAGAAGGGTCACTCTTGTGAAGCCTTGAAGCACGCCAGGGTTTAGATTGTAAACTTGGGGTCACGATGTGAAGATGATCGGCAATGCTGGCTCAGCTTTAGTGCTTGTTTCACGGTGTTGCTCAGCCACTCGCGTTGTGGTCTGTCGGCCCAAACTGGTTTGCTGGTTGACGAAAGAAAGGTTGGAGCTGTCGTATACCTCATTTCTAACTCAAGACTGAGTGAAACCTGCTTTATTCTACTTAAAATATTTAAGATAAAAATCTACAAAAAAAAAAGGAAATTTGTGTCAGTGGAGAAGTCAATTCGGAACTGTTCTGGTAAAAAGGTCGTACACAGCGCTGCCACGGGGGGGGACATTAGCTGCCCGTACTGATGAATGTTTTGCGTTTTTCACAATTTGGTGTTTCACACTTGTTTATTTCATCGGTGAATGGACTTTTTTGTTGTATAAAGACTTAAATATATTTAATAGACGGTAGTTATCCCCACTAAAATTAATTTTGATCGCCCCCCCCACCTAAAAAAAAAATTATGTAACACTTTAAGTTTGACAATCCTTTTTATCTCCACTCTGAGTAGGTACAGGTATACGTGTCCTCCTACAGGGCGGCGCTGTGGCGACCCGCTCCCGCTCTCCTGTGGTACCAACGTTGACCAAAGACTTGTAATTTGATTGTACATGAGCAACATTATCTCTGACCCATCCCCGCCTCACTGCTCAGCGTCCTCTCCCAGCAGCACACTCTCATCCTCGCCCCTCCTGTAAAAGCGTTGTTGTTGTTGTTGTTGTTGTTGTTGTTGTGTTTTCTTTAGTTGCATGCGAATGTGCAAAGCACCCACCGCACGGCGTCAGTGCTGCGGTTCCAGTGCCTGTGGGCGGGGATCGGCAGGGGCCGACCGGGCTTCTCCAACAGACATGAACCAGCACGGTGGTAGCTGGGTGATGTTTGTTAATACACACTGAGGGTTGATCCTGTGCACATTGTACATGCTCAGGACTTTGTATGATTGTCTGTCTTGAGTGCTGTTGCTAGGGAACCCCCTCCCCTCCCCTCCTGTTCTCTGTGGTTAAATGTTCTGACTCAGTGTGTGTCTCCTCATCATCTCCACTGTATAATCCCAGGATATTAACCATTGTCTCCAGGAATACACATCCTGCGTTCTCTTAAAGTCACTGCTGTCCTCTCTCATTGTCACGCTCGTACCGTTGACATGTCCTCTTCACCATAGACTCTGATCAGCTGTGACACTATGCATCACGGTCCCTGACGCCACACGGATCGTGTCCCCCCCGGCTCAGAACTCAAGCCGCCGGGCTGCAGTGACCCTTTTGTTCGATGCTTTACTCCACGTGAGCTCACAGGACCTCACAAGCGTTATCCCAAAGCAAAAATCCAAATATTTACCTTTTGACAAATGCAGATACCAAAGATATCTCTCTGTCCTGTGTCGGTTCTCTGGCTACTTCTCTTCCTTCCACCCTGCAGCATGTGTATTAAGTGACAAACCCAGCACTGGCTTTAGTCCTAGCCTCAGTAATTCCAAAGCTTAGATGTATATTTTGGTATATTTCTCAGAAATACTTGCGTGGAAAGTGTCCATTTGTTTGTTGTAACCTTTTTTTCTGCCACAGCATGGAACTAATTGCAGAACTGTCTTACTCCTAGTAGGTTAAAGATATAGTATTTTTGTATGTTTTGGGGTGTTTTGTCTGTGTGAGTGAGTGAGTGTGTGTGTGTGTGTGTGTGTGTGTGTGTGTGATTATCAGTTCACAGCCCAAGTGACCATGGCTTTCAACAAGAGAGGAAATAATAACACCAACTATGTACATACTATGTCTGTGTATCTTCAAAAAATGCAAATGTGCCCCCACTGGAAGCTTGGGCTGACCTAAAGGAATGCGTCCCACATTTGATTTCTCCCCTTTAGTTATTCTGCAGTCTGATGTAACTCGTCTTCCCAGGATTCTAATGTAAAGAGTTCTGGTTTCCATCATGGACAATGACACTGAGGGACACTGATTTAAAACAAAAAAAAACTTTGGAAAAACAAACAAAAAAAGGAAATAAATACATAAAACAACGAAAAATACTCCTGCTGCCTGTCACGGTGGCATGGAACTAAACGATTGTGTAGGAGTTTAAAGTATGTGAATCAGGATACATAGTAGATTTTGATGCATTTGTCTGCTGTATTTTTGTTGGTTTTGTTTTTATACACACAAAGATAATCTTTTACTGTACAGTTCTTTTGTTGTAAACACCATTAAACCATTTTCAAGTGTTTTGATACCTGCCTCGTCCTTCACTGCGTCCAGTCGGCCAAATCTAGATTCTTTCTGTAGAAACACACAGTTTAGCACAAATAAGCTCTTGTGTCCCTTCTATCACTTATTGAAGATATTTGGTTTCATGTGAACTATCTCATTTTTCTGGCATTTGAATGTGTCAGACTGACAAGACTGGATAATGAAGCTGATGTCAAAGTGAGCATGTCTGATGATCAGAGCAGGAAAATGCAGAATATGATTGTATTTGATCCTGAGGACCTTTATTAGATGTGACTGATTAATGAGGGGCTCATCATCCAATAGAGCAACTAATCAGTAAAGGAGCGCTTGATTAGGGTGCCAGGATGGCTCGTGGAGGCAACAAGGTCCGCTGGGGCTTCTTATTTTGGGGTATTCTGTGGAAGACAACAGGGTTGTAAGGACATATTTAGGTTTTACTTTGGCCTCACAAGTGCAGGGAGACGGTGTGAATTAGTGGCCTCACCTGTGGTTTCTTTTTCTTGGCCCCTTTTTTCTGTAGGTAAAGAGGAAAAACGGTTTGCAGCAGGTTGATTTGATGGCATTTTGCTCCAGTTTATGACCTGACTTACCTTTTGTGCTAAAGGTTCCAATTCCTGGTAGAGGTCAGGGTTCAGTGGTCTCTGAAGATACTAAAAATGCACATTGGGCACGACAGTAATCAAATGCACTTTCTAATCTCGGGAACGTGGATGACTTTATGGATGCTGCTCTTGCCGCCTTTGAAATTCTGTAAAATTGTCCTATTGAAAGCGCAGGTACCGGTTGTTGTTCACACTCTGACCACTAGGTGGCAACAAAGCTTCATCAAGACCGGAAGCGGCTGGAGGTGAATTGGCAACATCCAGCAGATCAAGTGTCGTAAATGATGTTCATTAATTCTTCGCTGTGTGATCCAGCGTCATTAGCCTTAAATATCAGTTACACAATGAAAGCTGTGATAAGAATAGCGGTTTAATAACAGATGAAATTACATAATTGTTCCTTCATAGTTTGAAAGCGCATTAATTAATTTGTAAAGAGGACAAAAGACATAAGAACTAACTTTTACAGATAAAATAATTCACACTCGATGTGACTGTGGGTTCACAACGTTCATTCTGTAAGTGACTGTTGTGTGGGTTTTAACAAATCACAATTATTTAATCTAAACCAGCCATTTGAAACATCTTTGTTTCTTTAATAGATGCAACTGTACATCATGTTATTTTAAATTATCGATATAGCTGCATCAATAAAGTAATAAACCTAAATTTTGTTAACAAGTGATAAATTGGCACATAAATCTCTAATATGATCAACTATAGTTCACAGATGATGAGGATAAGTTGAGACTTACAGGCTCTTCAGCAGTCACACGCGGAGTGGAGAAAAACTATACAAGAGGAAACATATTTGATTAAAACCTGGTTGGTCCACATCTCTGCTAATGTACTCAGGCAGAGAAATGTTTAGAAACTCAACCAAAAAGGGAAAAAAACATCAGTTTTTAAATCCACACGTGTTAATCTGGTAAACTGGTGTTTTTCTAGGGTGTTTCGTCGGTAAGCTTCATGCGTTTGCTGCATTTTAACCAACCTTCAGTTTTAAATAAACCATCGTGGCGATGATGCAGTAAGCGAGCAGGAATGCGTCCAGTATGTAGCAGGTCAGTGGGTGAGTCAGGAAATCCTCTGAAGGACAGACAAAAAGGACAAATCTGCTTAGAGACGAGTCTAAAACCAAGAAAAAACACTTCAAATCAGCAAAATGACAAGATTTGCATTTTAAAGTTGCACTTAAATATTTGATTTTGAATACATCCAGAAACTGTTGGTCTGTGGTGCTTTAGTGTGTTGATATGTGGCTGTGAGACTGGGTGGGACAGGATGTCCATTTAACCACAGGTGAAAGGAAAAACAAGGCTGCTCAAAGCCTCTTGACGATTGAGCAAGACCCCCTGAACAGGAAATAAGAGACGGTCTCGCAGGGACTTCCTGTCTGGCTCAGAAACCTGGGTGTCGAAAAATGTTTGTGATTCAATGTAACGTTTCTTCCACACGGATTTAGGATCAACTGAAATGACCAAGTTTTTGATAGCAGTAAAGTTTAGAGAGTTAAAGGCCTTTGAAAGGTGGACAAAGTTTGACATTAATTGGCAGGAAGCTAAAACAGTTTTGATGTGTTCAGTGTTTACGTTTCTTTTCTGGGGTCCTCAGCTAGAAAACAGTAATTTAGCTTGTATAAAGGGAAATATCGGTCTTTTTCTGTAACACTGAATTACTTAAGAGCAGAACAAGGGTCAACGAGAACAAACATCCTACAGTATCCGAAAAAATGGACTTTAAAATAAACTTTAAAATTAATTTGGACTATATGACTATAGCCCAAGTTAACGATATCAGTTAGGTATATTCTTGCATAAGAAAGTGCGTGTATGAAGTTTTGCAGTTAGAAGCTTTGAGCTTTAACATTTGGGACAGAGACGCTCACATTTATTTAATCTTTATTTAATCTTGTTTTCCCGTAACATCATTTCTATCGTTGCTCTACAACAAACTTTACAGACCTTTGTCTGCAGATAATGCACAGCGGTGTAAAAAAAATAGAGGTTCAAAACTTACTTCAGAAAAGGTGAATTTTGATCAAACGTCTACGGCTGATCTGGTAATAAATTATTGCAAATATAAACTTCCAGCAGCAAAAGTACAAAAACAGAAATAGACAAAGAAAACAGCCTCTGCTCAGCCAGTGTGGCCAATCAACCAAATCATGTAAATAACAACAGTAACAAACCTATTTAAATCAGAATTATGAGTAAGAATGTTCATATAAGCAGTAAATTAAATCCTCCTTATAAAGTCACTGACATCAGTGAATAAATGCAGTGAAGCAGTGAAATCAGATTCAGATTCTTCTATTTGTCCCACACGGGGAAATTTACAGCGGAACTGCAGCAAAAACACGCAGAAAAAAAAGAAATAAGAATAGAAAATATATAAAAAAGAATATATATATATATATATATAATAATCCAAGATAAATGGATAATCAGCCATCAAAGATGAAAATGAGATTATTTGTTCCTCTAAATAAGAGGGAGCATTCTTCGAGCGTTGCATTTATTACATATTTAATGACCCAAACTTCTCCAGTTCAGTCCAAAGATACTGATGTTCATCATTATTACCGTACTGATGTTGACTTTATTCACAGTGAAGTCACAGATATGAATTTAGTAATAGTCTTTATCACAAAACTAATTAATCACAGTTGATGTATCAACTTTAAGAGCTGCAAACATGTAACAACCACTGGTGTGAGCAAATGGGCGTTTAGCATCAATTAAAACAATAAAAATAATAAAAACAAGCCTAATTTCTCATCGTTCTGGTTTTCTGATTGTGACTAAATTTAGCTTTGCATCTCCGTCAGATATTTTGTGTCTAATAACAATCTTTTATCTTGTTGCGGTTGCTGCTGTGGTGATCTCACGTTTAAATAATTCACCTTATCTCAGAGAATAAGTCTGACAAGTTTGAAACGTGTCTGTTTACACACTGAATAATGGAAAGATTTGGTTTGCGGTCCTGTTGAAGGATCTTTCTGTCCTCTGCCCCTCTAGTGATTATTGTTGTGTCTTTTTTCTAATAAAACTGATCTGCAGTTGTTCCTTTGTTTAACCTGCACATCTCTAGCTTGGAGCAGGAGGAATTAAAAGATATTAAAGCAAAATGATAAATACACACACACACACACACACACACAACACGATTGTGTTTAAGCACAGATAAACACATTTTGACCTTTTCTTTTAAAATAAGTGAAAAACTCTCTTACTCTGACAGGAAGCAGGTGCCAGCAGCACCAACATCACACAGGTCCTCAGCAGGTCCATGTTCTTCTCTCTGTTTTTTCTCTGTACACTCGAGTTTTCTCTAGTTTTTTTTGCCCCGAACTGTGACTCTGATCAGAGGAAGTCTGTCGTAACCTTCAGTGCCCACGGAGTGTTACACTGTTTCCATTTCAGTTATTTCTGCTGACTTAAACACTCCTGCAGCAGGGGATGAAACATCACACACACACACACACAGATGCACACATGCACACACATGAAATAAAAAACGGATTTTTTGATGATCAAACTTAGCTTTGTCATAAAGACATCATTCAAATTTATGACCTCAGAATGGAGATAATAACTGGTAATAACTGGTAGCAGATGCTGTTTTCATCTTCTCCATCCACCATGAGATGAACACCAGGTCTGATTATGGAACACACCAATCACAGGACATGTTTGACGTGACATAAGGAGAATAAAACGACCAACTGCTGCTCAGGGAAATGGAACAAGACTGTCTGCCATCGTCCAAAGAGTCAAGTCTGCTGAGTCCAGATCAGCGTCCAAAGTTCAGTTTGTTTTATAATGTCAAGCAAAAACTCCTGCATTATACGAATATGAGACAAAAATGTTGTGTGAATAAAACCATACACACCATTTTCACAAACTTTGCAGATGATTCTGCCTGTTGGACTAACCGTGCTCCAAAGGTCACCAGATTACAGGAGTGCTGGCGTGTGTCTGCAAGTGTTGTGTCTCCTCCTGCTCCGTCACACAGATCTGCAACATGTGAGGGCACCACTGAAGCAGCAGCCTGGTCAGGGAAGCTTTGCTGGTTCGGATGAGACTTCATTTTAGCACCGACGTGTGAGGAATTTCATTTCAGAGTCACACACCTTTACAAAGATACCCACATCCAAGCACTAAATGAGCTGATAATCAGATGCATTCAGGACTTGAATTAGAAAAAAAGTAAGAGTAAAAAAGTAACAAAAGTTGTTTCATTTTTTTTAAGGCTAAGCACGCTATGGTGAGGTTCAGAGGGACAGATTCGAATAAAGATTGTGGTGTAATGTGGCAGTGTTGTTTTGGTATTTAAGAAACTTTCAAAAGCTATATGTAAGTATGAATAAGTCATCACTAATTCATCCAAGTATTTTTATCGTCCAACCTGGTTGAACAGCGGGTAAAACAACGTAAAGGGGGCAGAACCTGACTCAGCGGTTTTGGTTTTATTTGTCTTGATGTCTGATCCATCAGGTAAACAGCGCGCGGCTATTAACCACGTGACTTTCTGGGTATTTCTTCAGTCACATGACCCTGACGTCACTCCACCCTGCAGCGGCCACTGTGCGTGAAAGGCGAGTAGAATTAACATCAAACTGGTAAATACGAGTATAAAAGGTCCAAAGCAGCTGCGGGACTTGTGCTGTCTTGAGGCGAATCCCCCTTTTCAGGCTGCAGTTGTGACTTTAGCCTCCGGGGCTAGCTAGTGCGGCATCACCTAGCTCAGGAAGCTAACGAGCTGCTGCCAGTTTGTTTTTGTCATTTTGCTCTGAGGCAGTTAAAGGAGAAACCAGGCAAACATGACACAGATCGGCGGCGTCCAGCCGGTGTTCCTGGCAGTCACGGTACATCTGATTTTGGGTGAGTATGATAACGTAATTAACCTCGAAGGTCACGAACATAACTAACGAGTGCGTCTGGTACACCAGGCTTAGCCGAGTTAGCTTGTGTTGTTCATGACGCTCCTCTCAACCCTTGATTTGACGGGAGCGCGTCAACTATTGTGGTATTTTTCCAACAAAGCTGCGATTATGTGGCCCAAATAACGTGTTAAAACGATGAAGTAGAATGCATCTGATAAAGGGCGCATGCTTTATTAAAGCACTGCAGTTTACGGTTTAACCAGTCTAACCAGACCAACATTTAAATTCATATTCCACGACGAAAATATATAAAAATAATCAGTAAAAATATATGATCATCTTACCCCATTTAATGGGTTATTTAGTGGTTTAGAAGCACAATAATGCAGTTGGAATGAAATCAGTAAATTAGTTTTCTGAGTACTAGTTGTCCGTGTTGCCTTCACGGACTAACCTTTTACATATATTTGAAATGAAAGACAAAATAAAGCTAAATAACACATATTAGTGCTGTCCAAAAGGATAAGATCTGTGCCTGGAACATTGGAAAATGTTCTCAAACTGAGAAAAAAAGACATTAGAGACCAATAAACTTAGTTTTGGTGCTGATAAACTCCTAAAGAGGAATTTGTGTAAAGAAACCTACTAACAATGATACCTGAATAAACTATATAAGTCACTGCACAGACTAACTAAGCATGAGAATATTCCCAAAATAAATAATTACAACCCTTATTTCTGCTCCTTTTCTGTGTGGTTGGAAATAGAAATTAGCATTCCTTGGAAATACCTCAGTAAATCCCAGCTCCTCTAGATTTATATTTCCTTAAATACCTTTTGCCTCTTGCAGCCACTGTCCTGCATCAGACCTTTGCCACCGTGACCCCGCCTGTGACCCCGCCTGTGACCACCGCTGCGCCGCACAAGGAGCCCGGCAGGCCAGACCAAGGAGACTACCAGGTGACCAGCAGTAATGGAACGGTGTGTTTTCTGGCATCCATGGGCCTCCAGCTCAACATCACCTTCAACTCAACCTCCCAGAACAAGGTACCTAAATGCTGAAGGAGCTCCTCTGATATGGAAACAAATCTGTACATAATCCAAATTCAACTGGATCAACAAAAACGCTCTGTCATTTTCATAATGTAGCTGAAATGTGCGACTCATGAACGACAATAAGAAGAATAAGCAAACTTAATTTTAATTTTCTTCAGGACTGCTCACTGTGACCAATAAAATGAAGAAAAAGATGTTTAAGAGTTAAGATTTCCCAGCAACTAGATACCGAAACTCAATTTGTAAATTGTCAAATTTCCAACATTTTTAAATTTATAGCTGCATCATTTCACTCCTAAATAACATTAGAAATGCTTGATACTTGATAGTATGAGCACTCACCGATGCATTTTGGTGTCGGGAGCAGCCTGAAGTGTTTGAACAGGATGTGAGGCACATGATGATCTGTTGTGTTGTTGCACCACCATCTTCTGGCGACCGGCACCACTCCACAAGTTTGTGTGGCCTGAGTATCATGGCTGGTGTTGACATACTTTGGAATCAGGCTTGTAGCGGCCCACTGGGGCTCACCCATGCATAAGTAAAAGTAAATTAATACTTTCTTAATATCGCGTGGGAACATCTTATCTCAAAATAACATCACTGTTTCTCTTTCTAACTTGATACCGAACATCCCACTTTTAATTCTTGGATTGTGTGGCAGCACTATGCAGAAAATGCAGTTTGGATGATTTATTTTTAATTTTATTTGTGTCTGTTACGGTACAGATTTGCTTGGATACATCCTGAGGTGATGGCAGGCAATGATTTGCTTTCCCCTCAGGCATCAATATTCTCATTTTATTCTCTCTTGAAATTGAAAAGACTCCTTTGTTTGCTCTCAGACTCTGCAGGAGGTCATTAACATTCAACCTAACGTGACAAAGAGCTCGGGATCATGTGACACAAGCAGCGCCCTTTTGACGCTCACCACAGATGCAGAGAAGACCAACCTCACCTTTGTTTTCGCCCTGGTAACTTCTCTCCTCTCTCCTCTGACTTGCGCAAACTCGCTGTTTTCCCTCCTGTGCTTCTCAAAACAACCGCTAGATGGCGCCAACGGTAAACTTGTTTTCTCCTCAGAACACTACATCCAATAAGTACCATCTAAGCGAAGTGTCTCTGTCAGCAGCTTTGCCTGACATGAAAGGTATGCAAACTCTGGTTACTATGGAGATATTTGTCGTGTAAGGCTCATGAGTCCCTGACAGCAGTAGCTAAATGTGCACTTGATGGCAGACACACTCAAAATAACACTGCTTGAATAATTGTAAATCAGCAATGACTTCACCTCTCTGTGTTCTCCTCTGTTCCAGAGGCCTTCGTGGCCCAGAACCACAGCCTGGAGTACCTGCGAGGCACCCTGGGGTTCTCTTACATGTGCCGTGAGAGGCAGACTCTCGGCGTGACCCCGGATTTCGCCATTAACACCTTCCAGGTGCAGGTGCAGCCCTTCGGTGTCACTGGAAAGCAGTTTGCTGCCGGTAAATTCTGGTTGGATGAAGAAGAAAATGATCATATAAATCGGTTAACAGTAGTTTGAAATTTGGGTTGTTTTTTTTGTGTCTCCCAGCTGAAGAATGCCAGCTGGATAAAGACGACATGCTGATCCCCATCATCGTGGGAGCGGCGTTGGCGGCTCTCGTCCTCATCGTGCTCTCGGCGTACCTCATCGGCAGGAAGAGGAGCCACGCCGGCTACCAGTCCATTTGAGGTCCCTCGTCACCTTTAGGTTCCCCCAGGGCCAGCGTGCACTGTCCCACCCTTGAGATTAACCACTGTTTGATGAGACTTAACACTCCCTGTCCTCATCCTCTGTGTTCTGTTCTCTGCCCTCGTCAGTAACACTGACCCTTAGTGGATGTTACTCTGAAACTCTGATACATTCTGTTCGAAAAAAAAAAAAGGGAAATGGTTTGGAGATGACTGAACTGAACAAGTATCACTACATGTACAACAAGGGATGATATTAGGAGGTCTGTATTGTATTATACTATTTATGATATCTCTGATAGGAGTTTTGAGGGATTGGGGGCTTTCAGGAGATTGGTTTTTGGGAATGTTTATTAAGATTAACATCAAAAAGGGACTGTTTCAGGTTGTTAGTTCAGACTGTTAAAGTCTGAATGGTTTTACTGCAGCTTGGTGTTCATCCCTGATTTTGGGATATATATTTTTTTCACTAAGGGAAGCATGATGTGTCTATCCTCTGATTTTCGCCTTGTGTGGTAGAGTGTGTGGTTAATATAAGGCGACTCTGGCAGTGCCTGTTTCTTAAAGGAATACAACATCAGATTCTGTGCAGATCCATTAAAAGTGCATGTTCATTTTTTTGCTTTAGACTTGCAAACAAGCAGATTTAGTGACCTTTGAACACAGAACATATGCTAACATCTGAATCATGCTAACATCTCCTGGTCCAATGGGGTCCATTCTGTCATTTAGGAATAGTCACTAAATGGTACTATAGTACTGAAACAGTCTAAAAATACGAAGAGTGCTGGAAAAAGTGACTGTTGTTCCTTGATGGTTGTATTTCCTGGTTATTTCTTAGTCAAATTGCCCTGTGTGCCCTGAGAAACAGTCCTGCCCTGAAGTAATGTGGCCAAAAGGCTGTGGTCAGTCTTCACGAGTGCCTTCCCACGACAGAGATGAGATGGAGCCACTCGCTGACGCTGGGCTGTCCCGTCCTGCACAGCCTTCATTTCCTGTTACTACCATAGAGTGTTTGTGTTTTCTGCCCTCCCTCATCTAAGGGTCCTGATTTAATGAGCTTTTAGAGTTGTTTGAACTGTTTTCTAAAGGAGAGGTCAATAAAACTGGATGAGTGAAGCCGAGTGAATTTGTCTTCTTTATATTTTGGGATATTTAGTGGAGCTTGGTCGTGAGAAGACTGAGGTGGATTCCTGCCCCCGAGTGTCAGGAACTAATGTGGTTGCAAAGTGACACTTTGTTCTGGAATTTGTTTGAATTTCTATTGTTTCAGAGATATATGTATATTTAAACAAAACAACATAAATCACTACTATCCTAATTTTATTTGTGTACTTTATACGACATTGTACAGTCCAATTCCAATAATTAGCTTTTAAATCACGATAGTCGTTAAATGCTGTTAAATGTTAACAGAAAACTATGACTTCATAATAATTGATCTGCCAAAGTTATAAAGTAAGTTAGAGAAACAAGGAAACATAAATTACATTTTGTCACACGTTTAAAGACAAACTCCGTTTAAAACTGCAGTTTTGAAGTTTGATTGCCGCTCGTCTCTTACCACTGCTGCCTCTAGGGGCGCTGCTGAGCCTCGGCTGGGTTCAATAAAAGTCCTGTTTTTTAACTCTAGTTGGAAATAAGTGAGATAAAATAATTGATGACATCAGCTCTCCATCCAGTAACCCCCAGCACGTATCAGCGGTGAGAGTGTTTCCTTTGTCCGATCACCAGCCAGCACTTTATGACCGTCCAGATTCTTCCTCCTGGATTTGCTTTGTGCATTTCTCTCTCAGTTTCTGAACAGTCGTCATGGACAGGCTGCCGGGCTCTGTGAATATTCTCTGTCAAATAAAAGGCAACAGAATGTAAAAAAAAAAGGATCTTTGAACATTTTCGCCTTTGCTGTATCAGCCCATGGTAAGAATTTAACTGTCTTAAGCTACATTGACTACCTGGATTCCCATTTTAGTAGTTTGAAAATAAAAATAAAATTCTGCTTTAGGTGCTTTTCCGTCTAAACATCTCTGACATTAACAGTGTCCAGCTGGAGCCAACTAGAGACTAAAAATCTAGTCAAAGATTTTCCTCGGGTAAGATGCTTCGCTACTGTTAAAGACGTCTGTGTTGGAAGGCTGCAGTTCAGGAGGTAACTGAGATTTACAACACAATTGCTTTTAAATACTAAACCAAATAACTACAATAAGGAAGAAGAGCAATATTGAATAACTCTTCAGAATTTTACAGATTTTAGACACAATAGGAAGTCAAAGATCTTCTCTGGTGAGCAGTTACTCCAGAAAAAGGGCCCCACCTGCATGAAGGAATGACATTCCAGAGAAAACGCTCCACAGGTGATCTGTCTGAAGCACTGACACACGTCAGGCAGCGAGCGGGCTCGCAGGATCTCCGGCTGGTGGTGCATGATGAGCGTCAGAGCAACACGGAACAGAACCTTGGAGCCTTCGTAGAAGAGACAGTCCCAGACCCGCAGGACCGTCTGCAGGGGACAGAAACCACGGGGAGTTTGGAAAAGATTTACGCCAACACGCTCCAGTTTTCTCTCACCTCAATCGGGAGAACGTCAACATAGAGGCAGATGAACCAGCGGGACACCACCAGCATCCATATGCCAGGATACTGGGCCATGAGCTGTCCCACTGCAGGAGATTTCATCTTCACCAGCTCGCTGAGCACCTCCACGTCCGCCTTCAGACCCAACATGGACGGGCTGTAATAATCTGTCAGACAACATTTTAGAGGCTAATCGGTTCAGTAAGTAAAGTAAATACTTGCTGTACGACATGACCTTTGGGTTAAACAGGATGCGGTGTCTGCTGCTATAGAAAATTAGCCATTGCGTCTTTGTAATTGTAGTTTTCCTCTCTGACTTTCCATATCACTCCTGCATAACTAAAAATAAAGACAAATGCCCTGAAATTAAGAGTGAATTAAGATTCACATTCTATTCCCGTGTAGATTAGAAAAGTGGCCACAAATCCCCACCCGGGCAAGCACACATGGTGACATATCTCAAACACACCCAAAGGTTTCACAGTCACGTGGAGCCTGGGTGGTGTTTCCATTCATCTCAAAGGATTTCTCTCATGTTCAATTCCTGATATTATCAGCAGAATAGGAGTGCAGGTTATCGTTGGTTCCTCCTGAGGAAGGTCATTCTGGTGATATCCAATTATAGGATTAATGCCGACCTTGTTTGATCCTTCATCAGGAGCGTTTTACACATCAGCCACAGGGTAAATTTTTAAAACCTTTCCCAAAGGTTTTCCAGCATTGACCTTTTCCATCAAAGGTACCTGGTAACATTTTGGCTAACAAGGCATCCATGAGCCAGAATGACTTCTCCTCATCTTTGGTGATGATGATGAGGTATCCTGCGATGAAGTTCATACCCTGGAACAAACACAGGCCGCTCTGATTCCCTCCGATTCTCCGGATCACCGATCAGACATGGACACATACTTAATTACTGACTATCGCAGCCTTGTGTTATCCCATCAGATTCAACTGTTTGGCTGCAACTCCTACTAGATGATGTGGCCGTTGTCTTCACCTGGCAGTACCCCACAGCCTCATTATGGTGACCGTAGGCGACGAGCACGTTGAACAGGGAGCTCTGCAGACTCGCTTCAGACTTGAAGAGGATGTTGTCAGGAAAGGTCCGATGAATGTCTGGCAAAAAAAAAAAAGTACTTTCACACTGCTAATGCAAGTCGCTTAAGGAGAGAATGAGGGCTGACGTGTTCTTCCGACCGTTTGACCTTCAGCAGGAGGAGCTGGAGCTGCTCAGCCCAGGCGTGACGGCCTCACCTGCGTGAATGGTCTCCGTCAGCGGGGCTTGGTGCCGCGCGGCCAGCAGGGACCGGTAATAACCGGGGCGGCTCTCCAGTTGTTCCTGTGCGCCACTGGCTGCCATCCAGATCCTGGAGCGGTGCTCGCTGGGCACGCCTTTGCGCACGTACCTTTTCACTTTGAGAAAGATTGGTTTATCTGCAGGAGCACAGGGATGAACAGGAAGCGGAGAGGCTGCGTTCACGATCCGTCACCTGTCAGGTTCTTCTCAATGTGCGGGCTCTCCTGCAGGAGCTTGGACCATCTGAGAGACCGTCTGTTGAGAACGGCCACATACTCGTTCATCATTTCTTTGTAGGACTCGTAGTCGTGAGCTCTCTCAAAGCCATAGGGGTCAATCCTGCAGCGACAGTTTACACACGTCTACAGTCAGGCAGCAACTGAGGAACTCCAAAGACCGACTGGCTTGAGCGACTTTGAACACATCACCAGAAAGCTCGTCTTAATCCCGAGATCCTGTCTGACTCCGTTGGTGCTATTATGGATGATATTTCAGCCATGAAACAGCTTTAACAGAGAAACAGGAAGCACTGAAAGGGCCGACACCTGGGCTATCTGCCCCCCTCCCGGCCCTCTTTCACCGGGCTGTTGTCTGACAGTTCAGCCTGGACCAGCTCGAGTTTCTCCAGCAGGGAGATCAAATGTCTCTGCTGAACGATCAGCCCGTTTCCAATTACACTCAGTTACAAGCAGCTAAAACAGAACCTTCAGCAACTCCCAGAAAATCATTGACAGCGTTCCCAGGAGTGAGTTATTGGATGGGGGTGGGGTGTTGACTGGTAGCAGCACCGCAAACCAGACGAGCTGAGAGAACAAGGACATGGAAGACACGTTCAGGTATCAGCAGATTCAAACGTACCTTTCACCGTCGGGGTCGTGAGGGAGCGGGCGAGGAAGACCTCCTGACGCTGGCCTCTCCATTGCGTGTCTGCTGGAGCAGGTTCAGGACTCACACATCTGTATTCCGGCTCGGAGCATCAGCTGACTGGCTGAGGGGGCGGGGCCACAGGTGGAGGTGACACCCAGGTAACGTCCACACGCATGTGTACATGCAAAACAGCCGGCGAAAGGCGAGTGTTTGCCCTTTATCATGGCTACCGACCACAACGGGTTTGTAAATAACAAAGGAAACAGGAGGCGGCAAAGATTTAGCAATAAATCCAAACCCAACCAGCTTTTTGTGTCCAATTTTATGTGTCCAATCATCCCCGTGCACGACTGAAGCTGCCACCCCACCCTAAACATTCTTTTTCAGGCTTCAGATGAGCCGAGAGAGAAAAGCATGTCCGTGGATGGTAATGAGAGGACTTTTAATTGATATTTCATCTTATTCAAGCACCTGTTCTATAATTACAAGGTGACTATTGAGAAACCACACAGCTGATTTATTCTGCCTGTGAAAGGTGACGGAACCCACAGACCCGAAGACTCAAATAAAGCCTGGAGAAAAAAAGAAATGACAAACTCCTGACTCGTGTGAATGAAGATGAAAGTGGTAGCAAATGTCACCTGACCTTTATTTTATTGTGGTGTAAACAATCCTTCCAATTCCAGTACCAAGTTCCATCACCATTTATGACACAACTGATATTAGCACATATCAGCACTCATCAGGGTGAATATTTGATTCGCTTTAAGCCGTATTTAGCACGTTTGTGTGGGCTAACATGGGATGCTGAATAGTTTAGTGGGATTTTAAATCTGGTTTCACTGGTTTAATGTGACATAATGGAAAAAAAACGTATGCTTTATTAATCACTTTAAATGAACAATATACTACTTACATTATGCATCAACACTGATCTAATTGCACTACTTTCTGTAACAGATGGGCTTGAAGAGAAACACGGAACATATTTATACTTAAGGCCTTTTTGTTTTCTGGTTGACTCTCGGCTTCTGAGCGGATGGCTTCACGCCACCATAACGTAACATATGTACCATGCAACCGTAAAGGTATTAACTTTAAAATTCCCTTTAATGCTGCTCCATCAAAGCATCAAGACATAAAAAGCTTTTTTTAAACCAACCAGTGACCCCTCCCCACATCTTCCTACAAGAAACCAACACCAATTTTTCGGAGTTAAAGCACTTTTTCCCACAGGGTGAAATGTTTTTTGTTTTGTAAAACGTTCAAACATGCATTCAAGCGCTCGCACCAACTCGGTGACATCACAGAACCACCAAATACTTATTCTGAGGCATCCTTTTATCACTTATATTATTTACTGTACATAAAGGTTCATCTTCTGTACTTTATAAATTGAACATGTTTATATTATTCTTCATATAGCTCTGTTTTGAAACTGTCCTCGTAGCTACAGTATGTACAGTAAGAATGTCCGTGGTCCTGATGGCGCTGGTGTGGGGAGCATCCTGTCCCAGGGAGACGCGGGACTCCATCAGAATGTGGCACGACGCACGGCTGGCCCGGGACGGGCTCCAAATGCAGTTTTCCACCGTCCTGTTGCCTTAGCGTACACGCAGCAGGTGGTCCATCTCTGGGCACCGAGGCGCTCCACACCTGCGACCTGAGCGCAGGAGGGGGGGCGCGCCGAAGGCAGCGGCCGGACGGCGGCCGTCCCGGCAGCGTCTCGCCACGACCGACGCTGCCGGCTCATCTCAAAGTCTGCGCTCGGGCCGCCGGAGGCCGGCTTCCCGTCAGTCTGAAGTGCTTCCGTTTTCTCACCAAAGTTTACAATTTCACTCTTTTGTACAAGTCTTAAAAAGAAACTATGAAGTCACTGTAAAAGAACCCGAGTCCTGGTGCGCCGCGGCTGCGGCTGGACTTAGAGAGTTTTGCGTTTTGATCCCGTTACGATCGGACGGGCAAATTCCACAAAATCGTCTATCAGGACCGGCCACGCTCCTGGAAGACAAACCCTGGTTAGTGACGGAGGCGGAGCACAGACGGGACGTTCTGGCCGCCCACACTCACCCTCCTCGTCATAATTTGACATGTCGTCTGCAATCATGTTCCCAAAGTCCAACAGTAAGTTCCAGGTGTCCTTGGGGATGGATCGTTTGTGGTGTTCCTGCAGGTGACAAGTGTTGCTGAACACATCTGGACACACGCGGCTCAGCCCCCCCCACCGACCCAGTAGCCCTTTAGCACTGGGAACTGTGCCCCCGGTCCGAGGAGGCGCTCGTTCTACCCCACATCGATACTTAGATCATACGTGACGGGCTGCAGGCGACTTTAATGGTTAAACCATTCAAATTTCATTGCACCTTTGGACATATTTGATCGTGTTTTATTCCTGTTTCATCCCTTAAACTCACCAAAAGGAATCTGTTCCAGAGATCAAGAAACTTAAACCTCCCTGATAGGACCAGGTTCCAGTAGGCTACGGCCATCTCCAAGTCTAGAAAAAAGAGAGACAAATGAGAAAGGCTGATCCCAGCAGAGGTCAGTGAGACCGTTCCCAGGTCACTGCTTACCCAGACCCTTCTGTGTAGGATTTTTGGCAAAGTTAAAGGTGAACTGGTAGAAATCCTTGAACTTTGTACCGTCTTTGAGCTCCTGCTCCAGCCTGGGCAGGATGGTCTTCAGTTTTTCTGGGCTGTCACACCTAAAACACACCAGACCAGTTAACCCCCACCCCAGGAACAGATTAAATAGAGCGGACACACAAACATACTGACATCATCTTTGACACCTGAAACTCAAACTTCAAACCGCTGCAGCTCTCCCAGGCCGTGATTCCGAGAAGACACAGAATACTGTGGCTGAGTGGCTCTATATATAGACGGCTGTCTGGGCCGCACTGGGTCGCCGTGTTTATGTCCACTGCTGCTTCCTCTTAATTACCAAGTCAATTTCACCCCCTTTTTACTTTATAACATTAAACCTTGGTGCAGAGACCAAATGGTGATCCATCCCTGCACCGTATTACCCGTCCAGTCAAACCATGTTGGACTGGTTAGATGTTGTTCTACTTCCTGACGACCTCTCCACCTGGAACATGTTGTCCCTCCAGTAATAAACAACAAATAACACAAATTGTGCTGCTTTAGAGTTCCGTGTAGCCACTGTAAATACTTTTCCACAGTGTAAAGTTCCATTAATGAGTTTAGTACTTGTGTTTTCATGTGTCTTTTGATCTTTCCCCCCTAAATCCTGACAGAACCTCAAACGACCTGCAGAGCATCAACAGAGCATACGCCCCAGCCCAGGCCGAGCCAGCACTCATATAAGATCCTGCCGAAGGTCCGACTCTCACCCCAGCTCTGTCATTCCATCCATAAATTCCTTTTTGGAGAACTCGCACTGAGTGGCAGCGCGGAACTTCCAGGCCACGACCAGCACCGTGATGCTGGTGGGATCCAAGGAGAGGTCATCACAAAACTGCTGGATCCCGTCGATGCCAATCTTGTTCTCATCCTGGGGATCTACCCGTGGGGAAAGATCCCACACGTCCACCCGTTAGATAAACCACAACCTCACTCATAGAAATCTATTAAAGTGCAACACAAACGTCATCACCCACGATCCTGCTCACCTTTGTAGCGGTTGTAGAGCTGCTCGAGCCTCTTCCGGTCCACTGATGTTTTCATGGATTCTTTACAATACAGATCTGGATTCTGAAAGTAGTTGTCCGTAGCAACCTCTAGTTTCCAGTCATTCTGCGTGAGGCAGTACACGGCTGTCTTCTCCCCAGCCTGTGTGAAGGACATGAACTGCCGCACCTTGTCCCTCTGCGAAGACTTCAGCTTATGCTGCGTGAGAACGGGACAGGGGCTGTCAGACACGGGTGCGATGAGACCGCAGAGCACCGACACCAGGACGCAGACGCAGACGCAGAACAGAAGACAGACGGAAACAAACAGCGGCAAGGAAAACTCCACAGGCATTCAGGCAGGCGGGAAGAGAAGACAGCACCACTGACACATACTTAAAGAGGTTAGGCTGTCAGGCTGACAAACACAGGTTACGCGGGGCTGTCCAACACGGCAACACGGCTTATTCTGTTTGGGGGGGGGTCTGGGCATCTCAAAGCACACGCTGTACCCAAGAGGGCCCCTCAGATAGCTCCATTCATAGATGTAACATGAGACACAGGATGCCATCAACAGGACCTCAAGGTGTAACAAGTCTGGTGTGCAGCACACACACACACACACACACACACACACACACACACACACACACGGGCCTCTGAGTTAGACGGCAGTGAGTTTGTTGGGCTACAGGAAGAAAGTAACAAAACAGGAGCGGATCACTTGAGATCCACTAATACTAGAAACACACCACAAAAGGGATCCCAATACTAAAATGATGGCGTTGCTTCAGGTCCCACCAGTGTGAGTGGACTGGCATTAACTTCCTGTCCGTTCGGGCCACATCCGTTATTCCCACTACAGTGGTGTAACTGATATATGAATTATTTGGGGATAATTGGCAGCTTAATTAATTGACGACCATGTTTAAATAGAGCTGCTGACACACTTGGTTCTAATTGTTGCTTTTTCCCATCAACAAGCAGGCTGTGACATCTGGGGGTTCTTCTTTTCCACAAAATAACTCCAAAAGCTATGAACACATTGAATGAAATCTCCAGGAAATGTTCATAATCTGCCAAAGAAGACCTCTAAATTTGGATGATGTTCCAGATTCCGGAGGGGCTCTGACCTTTGACCTTTCGGAGATCATAGGTGATGGTCAAAGCCAACCTGCTGATATGTAACCTGGCGTCACTTGACAACATGTGAGGAAATGAGCCGTTTTAATTTGAACAAGCACCATTAAAGGAAGACCCCTCCGATCTCTCTCACGGGTGCCTTGATTCTCTAAATGGAATCACAGTCTATAATCTGCCCCCTCAATCAGTGATCCTTTCAGAGGCTCGCTCTTAAATACAGGAGCAGCCATATACGGAGCCACACAGCCTCCCTGGAGGGATTCCACTTAGTTTTGTGTGTGGCTCAATATGAGGCGGTGGCTTGTTCCTTTTACTTTCTTGCCACACTAACAGTGACTTGAAGGGTGAATAAATGCATGAGATTAACTTGGCAACAGATGTGAATTCAGAATCCTTTCACCTTATTATATCAGTGAACTTTCTCATGAATTACATGATGCTGCTAAAAACATCTGCAACAAGTGTTTAATGAGACGTTAATGTGAGCGCTTGCCTCAAATCACCTGTCAAAACGCTGCACGGAGCACCGAAATAGAGCCGTTCCCCATCCCAACCTTCCATTCTAGGAACACCTTTCCACCCTAATATGAACATTTACTCCCGAACAGTCAAGTACATCAGCCAAACACCTTTGTCCACGAGACACAGGGAGCATCCATGTAACCTAACCCTAACCCTAACCCTAACCCTAACAATGAATGATCCTTAACAATGTCGTGTTTGAAATGATGGAGATAAATCACCAATCAAATCAAACTATACAAACTAAACAATGGAAATGTTCCAGCAAATGACACAGTTTGTCTTTCTACCAGAGATGGGACTGAGCTCCGAGTGCTCCAGTGAGAACGTCTGTCTCAGAATAGCTGTCAACCACCTTTGGACCGAACCTCCAGTCATGCGGGAGCTGAGCGTCCGGGTCAGCCCACTGCTCCAGAGACGCTGAGCGTCCGGGTCAGGATAAAGCTGTGGAGGAGACCTGCTAAAGACAGTCCCACTGATGCTACAGTCAGTGGACTTGTGATAAGCAGCTGATTCGGAAGCAACGTGTCCTCGAGGTGAATGTGTTCTAATGCATTTGGGTCAAAAATTTCATTTGATTTTTTGACATTTTAGGGGAACCTGAGCTTCCATTGCAGCCTTGGACTAATTGCTGCTGCCTCAGACTCCAACTTAGGCATCAACATTTAGCATCGCATCAACTCACATTAACATTAACAATTTGATGATTGCAAACAACCACAGCATCAGTAACGACCCTGTTCCCAGCGCAGTCAGACGAGGAGAACGGCGTTGGGTTGACCCAGCAGCAGACCCCCCCCAACAGTCCAAGGGTGCTTCTGATGGTGAGTGAATGAGTGATGTCCACTCTGCTGCTCCACTGACAGTAAGACATTAAGCAGCCCCGTGGCTATTTCTATTGAACAGCAAAATAAAGGGCAACTCATTTTAGAACTGAAGCCACCGTTGCCAGCGCCAGGTCCATGTCCCTAAATTATGAAGCAGATGGAAGCTGTTGCAGTCATGAGACTGGATTTGTAATCAGACGTGTAATAACTGGCATCAGAGCGACGTGAATTAGACAACTAACAATACTTAATGTACATAAAACACATGTTCACCGACTCGTTGCTGAGTAGTTAATCATAAAATGAAAACAAATTGGCCGTTTTACATTGGCCACTGTCACGAACACTAAAAAAGAAAGAAAAGCGTCATAATACACAGTTGTAAGTGGCAATGAACAATCCTGGGGTAGAGGGGCCCACGGCTATATTCTTACAGGGGGCCAATGTTTCGATCTGTGCCTCGCCTTCCCCCCCAGGGTGCTAAACTATGATGAGACACCCACATATAAAATGTGCCCATCTTCCCTTTGCAGCCACGTGTATTTGTCCCTGTAGTTTCTGACTGTAGATGAAGTCAATCATCCCTTAGTTCTAACACAGTGTAACCTCGTTGGAACAGTGTGTGTTGCTGTGACTTCTGGGACACCAAATGTCAGGGTCCTCAAACCAGTTGTCTCCCAAGCACAAGAGGACAAACTGAGTCAAAGGCAGTGGCCCAGAAGGACAGACTTCACAATAAAAGCATCAGCAACCCCAGCTGAACACCCAGGGCCTGCAAAACACCAGTGCGAATACATGTGGGTCCGCTACATAGTGACACTGGCTAGCGTTAGCCACAATATGTTACTGGCCTTAACCATGACAGCAATCCTGCACCCGGCTGTGGGGAAATGGGAAAGCCAGAACAATTCCCGGATGACCCAGTGTGAGTGTGTGTTTCAGGACCGAATGCAGACTTGCTTACAGCCCAAGTTGCCATTAGGGACGCGTAGCTAGCTGCTCTCAAAATACCTACTGACCTTTCCTGTAATAGCAGCGAACAAAGTAACTCATCATAACAGGCGTGATAGGGCACGACACAGTATGAATTTTAATAACAAGACGGTAGCAAAGAAGGCAAACCTTCATGGCACTAATGACAACGCCTGGGTGTGTGTTTATTTTGATTACCTACCATTTTCACACTCGCTGTTTGACCAATTTGGAAAGCCGACTGTCTGTCGCTGTTTCTTCTTCTTCGTTCTGCTTTTTAAACAGCAAATGACAGATGTGGTGACGAGGGAAACAGCGCCGCCACCTGTCCGGGAGGGCGAGCTACAGTCGCAAAACTTGGCAAATGCAACACGCAAACGACTCGTAAACAAATCCGACAAAAATGACTACAGTAGTCCCTTTACTCCCCGCATGTTTTAAAAATCTTTCTTTGCAGCATTAAGTGTCCTGGAACAGGGTACTGTAACTTTTCTTACCTCATCCAGGGAAGTTAAAAGACGTCTGAATGTTTGCAAAAATTATCGTTATTTTAGTGGAATTTTGGAGTGTTACCTGTTTCAATCAAATGCAGAAGTGGAAACGTCTTTTGTAATATTTTGGACGATAAAATGTTTGGAAAATTTAAACCAGAATAACTCCAGATGAGGTGGCTTGGGCATCTAGTTAGGATGCCCCTTGGACGCCTCCCTGGTGAGGTGTTCAGGGCATGTCCCTCCGGTAGGAGACCCCCGGGAAGACCCAGGACACGTTGGAGAGACTATGTCTCTCCACTGGTCTGGGAACGCTATTAGAGATTATCGTGTTTTTCAAAGTGATAAAATAAGAATATGTATTTCAACACTTAAAAAGTCCAAGAGCTTGTCTCAATCTTAATAGCAACATACATTTAAAAAGTTTTGAACATAATAAAAAACCTTCCCATTGTAGCTCTCGTGAAGTTTCATTGACTTTCCAGTTTAATCTGAATATAAATTCCACATGTTTAATAAAGTCTTTCCTGGTGACAGCACCGCCTTCGTATCACCGGAAATTAAAGTAATAAAATTACCATATATTGGCATGAAAGTTCACAATCTGTACCAAACAAACAAAATCTATTTGAGGGCCACTTCAATGGTGTCAAAACATTGATCTCATGGCCCAGACAGACAGTTATTTAACGTCAATATATGCACTTTAATTAGATTGTGTTTTGTATGTTAATATATCCTCTCCTTATCTGTCTTTTGTCGTACAACTGCTACTTTTTTGTTTATATGCTAAGCAATTGCATTAGATCACTTGAACGACTGTTCCAACAAAATTGGGGGGAAACCTGGACGCTGTCGCCCACCGCGGGAGTAAAATGCTAGCACTTCCACCCCCGGCCTGCAGGAGGCGCTCTAACCAAACAGAGGTCCGGGTAACGTGACCTCCACCAATCAGAGGCGGCGCGTGCTGCAGGCACGGTCTTCTTCGCTCGCTCTGCCTACGTCACAGCGGCACCGACCAATCAGGTCCCGCAAAAACGAGACACCGCCAAGATCAGATTGTGAGAGGAGCCGCTGTAGCCTGGCTAGCCGAGCGGATAAAGGGGGCTAACGAACCGCTAACTTGCTGAGGGGACCGGTAAGCTACGTCCGTTGAATGGTGGCGCGCTGCTCGGCCGCCACAAAATACAATCCCCGGTGCTTATGATTCGCCGTTTATTGCCTATTTAAACGACGGAGATATGAAACGACCCGACACACAGATAACATGACAACTTTGGAGCTAACGGTGTTGTGGGTGACAGCTGTGCGTTAGCAGTAGCTCGTCAGCAGCCCGTAGCTAGTTTATTGTCTGGTGGCTTAGAAAAAGCAATGGTTTAAAGTTCCTATCTAATCATCTCTATTAGGCCAACTTGGAAAATGACCGACACTTTGTGCAAAGTGCGAGTCGTATCTTTGTTTCTAATGTTTGAGGTTCGTAACGGACCTTTGACAGGACTCATTCGCTGAGGTTCGGTTAAGTCAATCGCTATTGTGAAATATATAAAAAACAAACTACGAGAACTTCTGCTCTTAAACTACCATGACGAGGGGTTGTGCAGTGACAGGAGACAGTGGGCGATATCTAAGCTCCACTCTATTAATGACCATACAAGCAGTGATGAATTAAGCAGGACTGCTGTCATTTAAACTCAATTCTTAAGAGAAATAAAATCGAATCTACTTTTCTACGTTTATTTTAAGACGGCGGGATGAAATTACGGGCTTCCAGATGTCATTTGAGAACGACAAGGTCACCGTATGCCTCATTTTTAAGACCACAACTCACAGTTGCCAGACTTTAAATACAAAACGACATCTTATTAAAATAATTAGTAAAGTCCACAGTTATTCGGAATAAGAATAGGATTAGAATGCAGCATGAAACCAACAGCCAGAACGATGCAGATCTGGTCTCTATTTCATCGTTAGTTGTCCAGTAATAGTCGGTGGGTCGTCTTCGGACGGCAAACCACCATTTTTATAAAAATACAGAAACAGCCCAGTGGTACGAGCCATGAAGGGTAAGTGCGGGATCTTAAAGGAAAATGAAAGTAAAAGGCGGGAGGCAGAAAACGTTATTTTCCTTTGAATTAATTGCAGAATTCTAAGTACTTCGGTACTGAGTTTGTTTCCTGTTTGCTAGGGATTTAGACCTCCTCTTCCTCCATTCTCAAATGCCAACAACAACAGCCGTCGAAGAAACAGGAGAGTGCACTCGTAAGTGCACATAATCACAATATAGTTGATATTCACCGTGCGAATTTGCAGCACGGGTTTTAAATGTTAATCCATGGTCAGATTTGTCTAGATGATGCAGCACAGTAACAGCAATTGCTAAAAATGTATGTGAATCCTTTCAAAACGTGCCTTGGCTAACTAGCCAGCTAGCGCCAAGTTGCATCCAATGCTAGCTGTTAGCAGCAACATTTAGCTAGCTGCATTTAACAAAAGAAGGAAGATTGCTGTGGTCGTGTGCTCTATATGCTTTTGCTGGCGAATGCAGCAACAATAGTTGCGACTCTGTGGTGTAGTACCTGAAAAGTCACGGTTCTGTACGACTGAAATAAAGTTAGCATGTGTGACCTGTAACGTTAGCAGAAGTTGCCTCTCCTCCGGACGTGTTCGGTACCTGAAGTAGGCCCTTTTGCTCTTAGCATCGCAGAAGTTGTGAGCATCCAGATGTACCTTAATTATACATAATTGTGTAACCCATTCTGTCAGAAACCCACCCCAAGTGCTGGTTTAATTTATACTTGCAAAGACTGGCACATATAGCAACATTTGCCAGTAGAACGTCCCAGTGGTGCAACTCTGTACTGTCTGTTAATAGTTAAAGTGGGCCTTAAAAGTAAATGAAAATTGATTTCCCCACCTGAAACAGAGATTAAAGTGTTCAAAGTTTAGGAAAGCATATCATTCACGAGACAAAATTGAAACTTGATACTCTCAGTTAAACTTTAATTGTCTTTCAGGTGTCTGACCAGTGACGAATAGAACATTCCTTTTAACCCCAAGGTCAACTCCTCTGGTCCTTTTGGATCATGGCTAAAGATGTAAGTGACTCTGGTTGAGCTTAACCTGTTACCTGTTGAGACCCTTTGTCTCTGGCCAGGTTGCATCATGGAATAATTGTTAATGAAACTCCTGTCTTCTGCTTGAAAGGCTGGTCTGATTGAAACAAACGGAGAGCTGAAGATTTTTGTTGACCAGAATATGAGCCCGAGCAAAGGTACCCTTCATAAAGACGTTGTTGAAAGGGCGCAGTGTCCAACTGTCCCCCTGGTGAACATCTGCTGGGTTGTGGTGGGACAACAGAGGGTAATGGGGCGTCATTAATGCCTCTGGTCGTGTCCTCTCTTCTATTAGATGTTTTCAGTTTGGTTACTGTCCAGCCTGCAGCTGCACCTGTGGCCAAACAGCTACTGCCCAAAACTCTTGGGCCATCAAACGTGAACATTGCAGCACACGTGCAACATATGCCCCACATGGTGAGTGACCCTCCTCCCCTCCCTCCCCACACATGTTTATTAGCTATTCTGTTATATCTGCATTTTAGAGAGATTTAAGCTTTCGCCATGCAGATGCATTGGTGGGTAGATTCACCATCTTACTGTTGTGTAAGCCCGTGTTTATCATTGTGAGGTGACCTGGTGGAGGGTAGGTGGAGACGGTGATCCTAAGCTTACCAACTCTACAGTCAGCAGGATTACACCCATCATCCCATTATATACATGGAGTGTATACATAAAGGAAATCAGCTTAGATAGGAATAGATCACCTGTCTTCTCCTCGTCTTGTATTGTAATTAAAGATTTTAAGTACACTTGTGTTTTCATTGAAGCCTTCCTAAAACTGTTGCGTTCATGCTGGGCTAGATTTCAAAGGCCACGTTCATTCACCTGGGCCGTTTCTGGGAAATTATGGAATCAGTTTATTGGATGATGATTGCCCTGAAGCTCGGCCCCGTTCAGCTTGTTACTACTGAACTTTGTCCCAGCCCACTTGCTGCCATGCGCCAACATTTAGCAGGTTTCCAGCAGCTAGCCCTTAGCATGATGTCAGTCTCTTTGGAGCTGATTCTACTGCGTATCAGTCGGTCCACGTGCTCTCCACCTTCACCTGCAGGAACCAGATAAACAGACCATAATGATGCTTCTCTCGGGGTGCCAAAGCGGCGCCCGTCGGACTTTTCTCACCTTTGGATCGCTGTGATGTCTGAGTCATTTTGTAATAGTAAAACGTTGTCTTGTCATTTGCAGGTGATTGGGACGCCTCAGAGAGCTACAGTATCAAATACTATTTTGGTAAACAGCCCTCACACACCGAGCTCGCAGTTCCTCACTCAGACTCAGCAGTCTGACGCCTCTCCCTGGTCATCGGGGTGAGTCCCCCATCCCCCCCGGTAATTATCTGTAATTAAGGGTTTGTTGTGATAATGGAATCTGCTTTCAGGAAACGTGGAAAGAAAGGTGAAAAGAACGGCAAAGGCCTGAGGCATTTCTCCATGAAAGTGTGTGAGAAGGTCCAGAAGAAAGGAGTCACCACCTACAACGAAGTGGCCGACGAGCTGGTGGCGGAATTCAGCTCCTCAGACAACCACATGTCGCCCAACGATGCAGTGAGTGCTGCCCCCCAACGCTGCCCCGGGCCCAGTTTATGGCCGCTCTTAACCCCTGGAACCGCTCTGTGTTTCTGAAGCATGTGTACGACCAGAAGAACATCCGGCGACGCGTGTACGACGCTCTGAATGTACTCATGGCCATGAACATCATCTCTAAAGAGAAGAAAGAGATCAAATGGATCGGCCTTCCCACCAACTCGGCGCAGGAGTGCCAAAACCTCGAGGTGAGACCCCCCCCCCCCCTTTTTTATGGTGGAACGCTTCTATTCCCAACGCTCCGATTCTCAACGGCGACTCTGCCGACAGGTGGAGCGACAGAGACGGCTGGAGAGGATCAAACAGAAACAGTCACAGCTTCAGGAGCTCATCCTGCAGGTGAGCGCCGGCGCCCCCGGGCTGCAGCCGCACCGGCGCCGCCACGTTGACGGTCGCGCCGCTTCACCTCAACCGTCGTTCATCTTGTTTTGCAGCAAATAGCGTTTAAGAATCTGGTGCAGCGGAACAGACAGACGGAGCAGCAAGCCAACAGACCCCCTCCTCCCAACTCCATCATCCACCTTCCCTTCATCATCGTCAACACCAGCAAGAAGACCGTCATCGACTGCAGCATCTCCAGCGACAAGTACGACTCTTTTCCCTCCGAACGGAGCTCCGGCCCGTCCCGGCTGCTCAGGCTCCACCTGTTGAGGGTGTGATACGAGTCAACAGCAACATGTGGACTCGCTCCTCAGGACCGTCTCATCCGTTCTCTGCTTTCAGGAGCTCTGCGTTGGATTCACGTCTTCGTCTTCCTCTTCTGTCTCCTGCAGGTTCGAGTATTTGTTCAACTTTGACAGCATGTTTGAGATCCACGACGACATCGAGGTGCTGAAGCGCATGGGCATGGCCTGCGGCCTGGAGGTGGGGAAGTGCTCCGCAGAGGACCTGAAGGTGGCCCGAAGTCTGGTGCCCAAAGCCCTGGAGCCGTATGTCATAGGTCAGCCGCCGTCTCTCCCTTAGACACCTGACACGCAACAAGTCTGCGTCAGTATCTGAGCAGTGGCGGAGGGTTCTGGCTGAGAGCTGCTGACACCTTTGTTGTCATGGTGACAGCAAAGGCGTCAGCACGCAGGAAGAGACGCATCATCTTGATTTACACACCATCTGTCTTGAGGGGCTTCAGCCAAAACCCTTCCTTTTAACAGGAAGAAACCTTGAGCAGGACCATGTGCAGGGACCTTCCTGCTGTAGTGGGAGGGGATAAGGGAGGGGGGGTCAGAGGGTGGAGAGGATTAGATGCAGAAACTTATACTGTAGATGCAGAACAAAGAAGGAAAAGTCCAGTCGTCTCATCACTCGGGTCTAATGACGGTTCTGTCCTGCGTCTGCCACCCCCGACCTCCCGCCTGGGAGGGGAATAGTCACACTCCTCAGCGAGAGGAGAGGGTTCGATATTGGGGCACCGGAACACGGAGGCATCAGCTACATTCTGTAACATTCACATTCTCCCCCCCAGAGATGGCGAAGGGGCCCATCAGCAACGTCTACATCACCGGGGGCTCCTCGGCCAACGGGGCGCGTTACCCCGGCAGGTGAGCGCGGTGGCGGATGCTTGACCTCAATGCTTCCTCTGTGACTCCCACCTAACCACGGCTCGCCTCCCTCTCGTAGTGACGGCTGCACCGACGGCACCATGGCCTCCAGCTCCAACGACTCTCACTACAGCGGCTCCCGCGTGGAGACGCCGGTCTCCTGTATGGGGGACGACGACGACGACGACGAATACGACGAGAACGACGACGAAGACTAATCTGTCCGAGCCTCCACGCCCAACAAGCACAGTCCGACAAGCCACCTTCACGATGGGAAATTAGACCTGCTCTGTGTGCTTCTTTGACCTGACCCCCCCCTCCCCCCACACCCGTGTGTCTGTCTGGCCTACTCAGGGGTGTAGATGATTACCCAGGAAAAAACCAACCAACCAACCCACGGAGGTGTTCCTGCTCCCGAAGCCCCCGCGCCGCAGCTCTGGGGGCGCCGTCGTCCAAAGGAACCTGTTGCCCAGCCGACATGTTGGCGTCTTTCAGTCCCCGCCACCGTTCAATAAGCCATCCCGCAACAAAAGACTCTAAAGTCCTCTGCTGTCGGAGCGTTTTCCATGTCCTCCTTTAGGTTTTCCAGTTTTTGTAACGTCGAGCAGCGGACCCAGGTGTTCCTGAGACAGCCAAAGTGTCCGCTGCTGTAGCGCAGCGCCGCCGGGTCTGGGCGGCCGCCACGGCGACGCCACGTTCCTTGTTTGTGTTCTGGGTCATGATTTCCAGTAGTTCCTCCTCCATTATGTTGGGCTGGCTTCACTCTGTTTTGTTGGCAGCTGCTTTTCCCGACCTCCTTTGCTCGTTTCTTTGTTTTGTTTTTTGTATTTCGGAGTCTCCAGAATTCTCCATCGCCGCCCTGTTAACACCTTGGTGGTGTTTCAAAAATAACGGCACCAGCGAGGTAAAGACTTTTCTAACCCAGGCTCCTAATAGGTAAAATAAGCTTTTTTTTGTGAATTCCATATATAAATCCAGGATTGTAGCTTATAGTATCCTTTAGAGGCCAGTGCTGAAGTTAGACCTTCAATTACTATTGATGTAAAAAACCCATAAATAAATAAAAAGATGTGTGATTGCTTAGGTCTTTATGTACTCCATTTTCCAAGGTCTCCCTTTTAAAACTTAGCAACACGTGTATGACTTCCAAATACCTTTTCTGTAATCTAATATAAGTTTGCAAATTAAAATAGATTGTTTTAATAAATTTGCATCTAAAGTTTGTGCTTTTTTAAAAAAAAACATTTTTTGGAACCACCCATGACGCCGGGTTGCGTATTCCGGATTTTACCCTGACCTTTGTCCCCGGCGGCTCGGGACCTGCCTGTGTGGGCTTTTCTGTTTTTTTTAGCCGCGTCCAAGTGTTGCTGACATGGAGAGCTGATGAGGACCAGCAGGGAAGGTGCTGCCTTTATTTAGTGGAGCGGGTGTTCAGCCGAAGCTCACACCAGCTCATTTTATTTTCAAATGGTCCGGTTGCTTCACGCCAGCACTGCGAGGACGTGCTGGTTACGCGTTCTTCAAATGTGACCTCTGCTCGGTGCCGAATCTCCTGATTTCTCACTGGATTGTCTGCTGGTGTCCAGCTGCCTCCGCTGGCCCTGATGTTCTGTTTCAGGCTGTGCTCGCGCACCGTCTGGGGCATTAGGGTGTTAGTGGATTACAGAAAGGTGTTGACTCAGGTTTGTGACCGTGTGCGTGCGCACGCCACAGTGGGGCAGCGCTCAGAGCGTTACTGGGATCTGGCCGAGACACCAGTCGCCCAGGTTCTCTCTGCCTTCGCCCCTGACAGGTTAGTGCTCGCGTTTTGTTCTGGTCTTTCTGCGATGTGTCCGCTCGGCACCGCTTAAGAGTCTCATCGTCATGGACATCGGAGGCCTGACCACCGTGGTAGCAAATTCTGCCTACATCAATGCCCGTGGCAGCATTGATGGCACCAATTCGGCGGCAGCCCGCGACAAGAAGTTCCACTCTCGCCTCAAACTGCCCCACATCACCGTGTGTGAGGGCCTGAGGGACACCCTGGATTTGTCCTTTGACACCGTCTGTGTGGAGCAGCCGATCGGCAAGCGTCTGTTCAGGGAATTCCTGGACGCGAACAAAGAGTACCACGGGTCCTGTCGTCTGTGGAGGGACATCGAGAGCTACGATCTGGCGGAGGATTCAGACAGGGCCCAGAAGGCCTCAAAGATTGTTCAGCGCTACATGGACCCCGCGGCCAAACATTACTGCCCGTACCTGCCTGAGGACGTCATCGCGAAGGTGAAGGAGGGCCAGGAGGCCGTCGGCGATGACTTGTTTGCTGCAGCTCTGGCCACGACGTTGGACTACCTACGGGAAGCTCCTTTCATGTTCTTCACGGAGAGCATGTATCTGAAGAGGTTCCTGCAGTGGAAGTGGCTGGAGACACAGCCCATTGACGCAGACTGGTTCCTGGACTTCCGTGTGCTGGGGAAAGGTGGGTTTGGGGAGGTCTCAGCCTGTCAGATGAAGGCCACGGGAAAACTATACGCCTGTAAGAAACTCAACAAGAAGAGGCTGAAGAAGAGGAAAGGCTATGAGGTGAGGGCGCCAGCGCTCCTGTACCAGAGGTCTGGCGTAGTCACATCCTATAACCTGTGAAGTTGTGTCGACTTGGTGCATGTGGTGATGCAACAAAGACATTTTGTTGGCTTTGTGTGCCCCACACGGAGGTGTTAATCGTCTTTGTCCCTGCCCCTGGCAGTATTAAGCCACAGGGTTAGGGCGCTGCAGGAAGCTTTGCAACAAAGCTCTTCTTGAATGGAACTTCTCCGCTGTGTTTCGCCCTTGACTTATCCGCAGCCATAATATCTCCTGCTGAGCCTCAACGAGGGCTGCCGCTCAACATTGTTTTCTATGGCGTAGCTCTGTGACCCAGCTGTCCTTCCTGTTGTCCTCCTGCAGGGGGCGATGGTGGAGAAACGCATCCTGGAGAAGGTTCACAGTCGCTTCATCGTGTCGCTGGCCTATGCCTTCCAGACCAAAGAGGAACTTTGCTTGATTATGACCATCATGAACGGAGGAGACCTCAAGTAAATTCTGATCATTAATTTATTTAGGTTTCGACGCAGCCGTATAGCCTGTGTTCTATACATCTAGCGGCAAAAATATCCCCCCCAAAATGTCTTGGTTACAAGAATATTTCCTGTATATAAGCTAAGTGGATATGCTGTGGTGTTGTTACTCCTCTGTCCTCTTGTCTCTGAAGGTATCACGTCTACCTGGTGGATGAGAACAACCCCGGGTTTGAGGAGCCCAGGGCCTGTTTCTACATCGCTCAGATCATCCAGGGTTTGGAGCACCTCCACCAGAAAAGAATCATCTACAGAGATCTTAAACCCGAAAATGTGCTGCTGGATAACGATGGTAGAAGTGTCCCATCTGTCCGGTTATTAACGTGCCATAAACGGCGGCTAATGAAACCGTTATTTGTCTAATCAGGTAATGTGCGTATATCTGACCTGGGTCTCGCTGTGGAGCTAAAAGAAGGAAAAACAATGACTAAAGGCTACGCTGGGACACCAGGTGGGTGAAAACAGTCATTTCCTGTTTGTACTAAATGTGTTGTCGTTGGCCTCTGAGCAATTTCTGCTTTTCATGCAGGGTACATGCCCCCAGAGATGCTAAAAGGGGAGAAGTATGACTCGTGTGTGGATTACTTCTCTCTGGGAGTGACTCTTTTTGAGTTCTTAGCTGCTAAGAACCCCTTTAGAAACAGGGGGGAGAAGGTCAGTTGCAAATAAACTCCAGCAAAAGTTAGAGCTCCAGAGGAATAGATGGCGTCTAAGTCCACCCGTCTCTTGCTCAGGTTGAACGGGAGGAGATGAAAGAGCGCATGCTAACGCGGCAGGTGGAGTACCCGGACAACTTCAGTCAGAATGCAAAGTTGCTCTGCGAGGGGCTCCTTGCTAAAGAGATGGACAAGAGGATGGGTTTCAAAAACGGGTGCTGCGATGAGATCAGAGCGCACCCCTTCTTCACCGACATCAACTGGAGGAAGCTGAATGCAGGTAACGCCAGCTGTGGTTCGTTTGCACTAAGAAACCAGACAGAATGTCCTCCTAGATTAAAGAAATGCTTCCCCTCCAGGAATTCTGCCTCCCCCGTTCGTGCCCGACCCCAGGGTGGTGTACGCCAAAAGCCTGGACGACGTCGGCGCCTTCTCCTCGGTGAAGGGGGTGAACCTGGAGGATACCGACAGGAGCTTTTTTGATGAGTTCTCCTCGGGGAACATCTCCATCCCCTGGCAGGAGGAGATGATTGACATGGGCATCTACAGCGAGCTCAACGTTTGGGGTCCCGAAGGGGGGGTCCCGGACGACCTCCGCAGGGAGTCCATACTGGAGCAGCCAAAGTCGTCCACCTGCTGTGCGTCGTAGAGTAAAAACATCAACCCCAAATCTTCCTTCAGAACTTTATTCCCACAGTTTGAAGAATGCGTTTAGATCCAATAAAAGCCACATGCGTCCCCTTTTCCTCTCTGGCTGCTCTCCATCTGCGTGCAAATGATTAGATTTAAAACACAGTTTCAAAAGTTTGTGGGCGTGTTTGGTGCAGGAATGTTGTCGTGCGCCTGCAGGACCATTCAGGGTCGTTCCTGATTGTGTTCCTCTGGTTTTACTGCAAAGCTCAGCCAACAACTAAAGGGCGAGGAACACACACCTTCATGCTTCTGGAGCAACGTTGGACATTTTTTCAGGGTTGTCTGTCTTTGATTCCTTGCATGAATAGCCGAGAGCAGAACCACCTCCTAAGACTTTTATTAGCGTTTAGTTGAATATAGAGACACGTTAACAGCAGATCCTTTTATTTGTTAACCACTGCAGCAGTTGCTGGTTTATTGTGTTGAAAAGTTCAAATAAAATAGCTTATTGAAATGATGAATGGAGTCAGGAGTTTCGTCTGTCTGGGAATGTGATTCTATAAATACAATAAACGTCTTTCAACTGGCAGGAAATTTGAGTTTGATCATCTTGAAGGTATGACCTTTAAATCCTCTCCCTCACTTCTTGGCTGTGGCCTTGTAAATCCTCATTTCCGTCTGTGGGATCTCGGCGACCAGCGTGCTGTTGAAACTGCTCTGAAATCTCTCCGCGAAGCTCAGGTCCGACTGGAATCGCATCTTGTTGGCCCACAGCAGAGTCGTCCGACTCCCCGGCCTGCAGAAATGATGCATGGTCTTCAGCAGCTGCTCCAGGTTGTCATGGTGATAGACCACATCGGCCGCGAGGACGTAGTCGTAGTGGTACGATGGGAAGGGAAAGTCTCGCTCCAGGTCCTGACCCCAGGTCAGAGCCACTACCTGAGGGGTGTAGCGGGATCTGCCCTTGGTGTTCCTCAGAAGGTTAAAGGTCAGATTAGACAGGATGTCTGGCAGGTCGGTGGCTGTGACCCAGGCGCCTGAACAAGAGGTCACAATGACAAGGTGGCCACACAGGCAACAATCCATTGGTCCATTTGTAGCATTCAAAATGTCAGTTTTGCTGCAACTAGAAGGAGTTTAATCTTTTCTGAGGCCAATTCAAACCTTTGAATCTGTACAACATCCACAAGTTCCACTCTGGCCTTTAAATGAGCGAAGAGACAGAGGAAACTCTTCTACAGAAACTGAATATTAATGCTGGATGTGATATTTCACAGAGAATAAAGTGATTCTGACAGAGGGACCAAATGACGTCAGTCTCTGACAATGGCTTTATCTCAGCAACTAGCTTTGGTGTGGGTGGTCTCAGCCCTACAGACCCCCCACTGTTTCTCTGGCTTTAACCAAGAGGAAGCGTGGGGCATTTTTCACAAAAAAAAGAGGAAATCACTAAATACCACTGGATGACCAGTAAAAAGTGCACAAAAACATTCTGTCTGAGGCAGGTTCCGTGTCTACCCGGGTACTGTGACACGGTTCTGTGGCGATTCCTCATTCTGCAGTTGCTGCCGGGCTTTGACGGCATGCCAAATAAATCGTCCGCGTCTGGGACAAATGACATTCCTGCGTCACACAGAAGTGTAGGGAGCGTCAGCGCTGGGTTTAGAGAGATGTTCTGGTCTCTAGCTTTGCTCTGGATAGCGTAGAACAAAATGGCATCCTGCATTTGGCACTCATGGTGAGAGCTTGACTCAAATATGAGCCAAGCAATCCCAAAGACCAGGATCACACTGGCTGGCAGGCATTTGATCATTTGGAATAATGTGGGTGGACACATGGCCTGCTTGGCGCTCCATGTCTGCAAGGCTGCTGACCCCTGAAATAGACTCACCGAGCAAACAAGCCACTATTGACAACAGGCCCGTCCCAGCTCCGATCTCCAGCACCGCTTTGTCCAACAGATTCACTTGTTGCTGGTTGTTCTCCAAAAACTGGCACAACGCTATTGCCTGCAACACAAATCCCGGTTAGAAAACACACCCATGTGTGCAGAGACGCCCCCGGCGGTGTTGCTGTACCCCGGGCCAGATCAGAGCGCCGTACGCATCCATCGACTCGTGGATGCTGATGTCCTGACCGGCAAAATGAAAAGATTCCTTTCCCAGCGCGAAGTAAACGCTCGGCTCCCAGATGTTCCTCCTGTTCAAGGCTTCCCCTGCCATCGCCTTTAGGCCTGTTGAAGAGAAACTGGTTACAGTTCCAGACACCCGCTGCACCGACCAGCGCGGTTTAACCCCAAATTACCCTCATCTGCCTCCATCAGTTGGTTCCCCTTTTCTTGATCCGAACCTTGTGTTTTCGTGGGTTGACTGATTGCGGTTGGTCTCTGCATGATCTCAGAGTTCTGGTAAAAGCTGAGGAAGGAGAAGGTCACAAATGTATTTACACACCAAATCTAAAATATTCAAAACCCATATCTGTGGATTTATGAGGAAACTTCAGCAGAGAACTGAGATTTAAGAAATGAGAAATAGATTTTAAAAAAAAGAAACCGTTTTTAAGTGATAAATAAATGGTTTGAAAGGTGCCCGAGTGGACCAGATTTAGTCTCCGTGTCTGTCGGGCTTATTCCAACTCCAGTCTGGAGCCCAGAAACAGCTGGTTAAACCCCTGGATTGACAACAGAGATCCAGCAGAACAGTTCCCCCCCTCCCCCCCAGTGACACCAAACCAGCTGAGAATCAGTGTAAATATGCAGATAAATATTAAGGAATAGGGCAGATCGGTCCATATTTCCAGGTAATCCCACTTGATAATTCATTTCTGTCAGATATCACATACCTGCACGACTGGCCGGTCCTTTATTCCTCTGTTCTTACTGTGTTTCTACATCCATCCATCAGTTCTAGCATCTATAAATGCAACAGGGCGACACACCCCCTGGGGTGTCAGGGGTCTCAGGCACCCACAACTGAGAGACAAGAGCAGAGAAACAGATTAGTGTTGACCCGCCCTGACCCCTCCCAGGACTGGAACATCAACGCTGTCATGTTCTGGATGCGACGGCGTGTTTGAGTTTCTCATTACTGCCTCCTCACAGTCCCGGTGCACAGGTAACACAGGAACAGGAAACACGTGCACATTTGGAAAAGGGGAAACTCCGAAGTTTTGTTGGAGACTCAGAAGAACTTTGAGATTCCCTCCTCCTGACAAGAGATGCTAACATTTCAGCTGCTGACACAACTAAATGCGAAGGAAGGAAGCTGAGGAAGCTGTGCACACTCACACCTGCGCGCTTCCTCCTCATCTCTGGTTCTCCAGTTGGCCTTGAAACCGAGCTGAAAAGTTCCACACCGTAGTTGCAGTTGCTGCACCTCTTTACCCAGAGATGGACGTGACCTTGACCCACATGACATTTGGCCTCATAAACAGGTGATTAGCGGGTTTCAATACATCACCATGCGTTCAAAATAAAAGGCTGGCGACTGTGATTGTATCAGAATGCTCATCCTCACATGTCAGAACTATGAAAACAGGTGTGAAAAACCAATAGAGCTGGGAAAGGTAACACGCTTTCCTCTGGTGCAGCCAACACGGTCGACGAGGGGGAAAGAAATGGTGCCGGCAGCAGCGCGAGTGTCTGTGCGTAATGCTGAGGCTACACACACACACACACACACACACACACACACACACACAGAGTCAGACAGCTGGTTGTGCTGCATGAATATAGAAAATGACTCATTGTCATCAAAGCGCCACTGACAGACGCTGAAACTGGATCAGCAGAGCAACAGAGATCTGCTGCCTTCATCGAACCTGTCGACTCAATCAGAAATGATCGCGTTTGGTTTCTTGAATTAATGAACCTGTTTAAAACAAGCACATCTGCCATCGTCTGTCCATCCGTCATCATCTGCCGCAACAACGGAGAGAGAGAGAAAGAATTCCTCCAGTAAGACAAACTGGAGCTCTGCGCTCAACCAGTCACTTCTTAAATCCAACTAAAGCCCATTTCTCTGGTGAGGGGGCAATGTTTTCATCCCACGACAGCCCAATGTGGCGAAACCTGACACGTTGTAATGTTCGGTGCGGATGTGTGTTGACTGTACATACGAGCAACATTAATTAAACCAGGAGGATAAAGAGCTGCCAGTCATCGCCTCAGGCCGGCTAATCCTCGCGTTCACATTAAAAGGTCAGAGCAGTCGTGCATGCTAGTGGAAAATGAGTCACACCCAGCAACATGTGAGCAAAGGGAGGCTTTAAAGTAGCTGTGCATGCTGCACAAGTGAGTGAATGCATCAGTTAGCAGGTGTTAAGCTCCTGTAATTGTCATGGGGGAGGCGATGATATAAATCCAAATGGGCAGGAGAAACACCCAGCGTGATATCTGAGACGTGGATGAGAGCGGTCATAATCACCGGAGAGAGTTCTGGGTGGAGCCGGGTGAGCCTGGTGCATACGGGGGCAGAGGGAAGCAGCGGTTTAGCCCCACATAATGAGCTGCTTGGCCTGCCATTGTTTCCCCATAGACGCTCATCTGCGTTTGGCCCTGGCTGGTGGCAGAAAATCCAGTCTCCATTCTCTGGATTATCAGCACTAAAGCCTGGGGGCCACATGACACGACAGGCCCGGGGTTGGCTCCTGCAGGGGGATTTCAGGCTTTGTGACGTCATAGATATTCTGAAAAATGTCAAAATGGGTCTCAAAAGGGAATAAAAAACAAATTCAAAAGCAAGAAATGTGAAAGCCTTGTAAAGCAGGCCTTAAAAGGCAGCAGCAGTCATGGCTCCCAGCCCAGTCTAACCAGTTTGGCATGAAAAACTCAATGAGGACGAAAGAGACCGACAGACTGCGCAGGTCAAAGTCAAGCATTCTTCTGGATTTTATTGAATTCAAAAATAGATTGTATAAAAGTATAAGTAAAAGTATAAGTCAGTCTGAGGGAACAGAAACAAACTATTAATAACTTTGAAGTTTCTAGGTGGCCTAAAAACTGTGTAAATCCATGAGTAAAGTCAGGTAGAGAACGTGTTAAAGAGAAGAGCCCCTTGTTATTGACTGATTTTATTCTTTACTGCTTAATACTCACAGGCTGACACACATGTGGCACTGTTGTCTTCTGTCTTCTAGCTTTAGACATTGTTGCAATAGTGGACAAACTAAATGAAGTTATTTAGACTGGAAGTTACCAGAGGCAGGAGCAGATCCAGCACTGTGCTCATGTACACGTGCATCCGTGTGTGTGTGGATTGCTACTACGTCCTGCTTCCTTCTGCATCACTCAGCGAGGATGAAGATCATCCCACAATCAGTTCATAAATAACACAGACACAAATAATTCAAATAAAACAAAACATTTATTTAATGAGTTTAACAGGCACATTAAGCTTTGTTAACGCCTCATAGTGCAGGCATCCAGTCATCATCATCATCATCATCATCATCAACAACAACAATCAGGCCTTATAACACAGCAGAAAAATCAATTTTTCTTTACAGAGTCTATTCCATTTGACAAAGTTGAGTTAAAAAATAGACAAAAACATATTTGAATATAGTGCAAAATGAGCATAAGCTCCTGTCAGGAGCGTGACGTCAGTTATTCTGGGTGGGAGCAGATGAAGGCCTCGGTTTCACTACACCTTAGGTCGTTAAACTTTCCATTTGCTGAAAGTATAAAAGGAAGACAGCATTGAAAGAGGAGAAATGTGCAACATCCCTGTTTAAAACGTCAGAAAACGGGGTGACGTCAGCCCTACCGAGCAGTTCCACACAGTTGTCGACATTTGACGTGGGTCTGGGCTTCCCTGGGCGCCAGTCAGCGTAGATCCAGGAGGAACCATCCAGCCAGACAAAGCGGCCGGTCTGAAAGACGGAGGAGTCACTCACTACTGTCACACGCACACTGGTGAAATGGTGGCGCGGCCAAACCAACACACCGTCAAATATCGTTGTCCTCCCACCCAGACGTGCGTCGGGGCCCCGTTGGCGCGCAGAATCAGGCGCATCACCTGTCTGTGCAGGTGCTGGCTTGTGATGGAAGCCAGGTGACCGCCAGCAGAGAGTTTTTGGCAGAATACCTACGGTGGAGTTCAGTAACAGTAGCGTGAGAGCGTGCACATCACTTTGGAAACATTTGGTGCTCTATCTCTGAGGGGTTCTGTCCGAACCTCAGCATTGCGGGCCGTCTTTGGCGCTCTGAAGAACCGGTAACACCTGCCATCATGGGAAAAACCAGGACAGTGGTGCCCCCCTTTGGCTGAAAGGCGGAATTACAACACATTATATTTATGTCAGAAAGAAGAATCTTTTCCACGCTTCAGTCCAACACAGAAGCAGTTAAAGATGATATTTCTGGCTTCTAGAGCCACCGTACTCTGGATTTCCTGCTGGTCCTCCGGCGCTGGATCAGCCTCCTCCACGGGGCCCTCGGCAGGAGGGCCGTCTTCTACCATTGGCCCGGGGACCTCGTCTTTACCTGGCGACATTCCCAGAGCCACTGTGACGAGAAATGCAATCCGAAATTACCCATTCAGATGTGTGCATATTATTCACTTTAGTTCAAATATTTTTTTCTTCCAAAAGCAATTTTTCAGAGCAATCAAGCATTTGAACAAAGACTGAACTGTTGAAATCTACCTGCAAGACTCAGAGCGAGCAATGTCAAGGTCTTCATCTTGGCCAGTTTATTCCAGAGTAGAAAATGTGGCTCCAGTGGCTGCAGCTGGCGTTTAAATGTGTTTGGTTGTCGGATTAACAACTAAAACTCCTCCTGTTAATAACTGTTACTTGTTATCTTATCGTATGAAAAGTACACGTGACTGCTTTGAGTCCTCTTGGCCTCTTAAACTCACAAATTAACACGTGAGCAGAGAGCAGCCAGTCTGATATCAACCCCGACTAACCCTAATAACCCCCTTAGTGTACCTACACCAGGTACACACATAAACTATCATTATATCCTTTTTTTCTATTAAGATATAAATCCCAGCTTACTTTTACTTTTATATTCTTCATTCTTCTTGATCTTGTTTCATTATTCCTATAAAATGATCTTATCCTTTCATCTGGTTGTCTAGAATTCTTTCATCATGTTAGTGTTCATCTTATATTAAATCATTCTTTTGATCTCAGTTAATTATTTAAAAACCATTTTACCAATATCGTACAAAATGTGGAGCCCGCTCTTCTTGATCTCGAGCCCGGGCCCTTAATGGGAGGGACCTTTCCGCTCCCCCACACCCCTCAGATCAGCAGGCCACTGCAGCAGAACCCCAACCCCAACTTTCTAAGCTGAACTTTAAACCCACGTGTCCATCCTCATAGTCTTGTGTGGAAATAGATCAAAATGAATAAGATATTAATAAAAAAATATAAATTACACTCATGTCATTGACATTGAAGCAGATTCTATAAACTCTTGGGTCATCAGGGTTCCACACATGCTTCTGTGGCTTTACAGTGTTTCATGTAAATATTGACAGGATTTATTACCTCACGTGTTGTTGTTTGTCTGAGATTTCATTCACCTGATTCTGTGACCGGCTGAAGCTCCAGAAAAATAACTTTATTATGTCTGACATATAAAACAAAGAGCCTTTAGACTCTTAATCAAATGACCTGATTTTGACCTGCTTTCCTCCCTAATCCACTGATAATGCCAGTGAATAATATCACCACACGTCATAAAATGCAGAAACTTCACCTGCAATCTTTTGCAAATTAAACCATGAATACAAACGTGAGCACGAGTTCAGATGAATCCGAACGACTTTGTCGCTCATGTGGGATTCAACTCGAGCCTCCTCATATTTTTTCTCGACGCTGCTCTCAGCTGTGATGTGATGTGAAGCTGGGAGCTCACGTTACTGCTGACAGCTGCAGGGGGGCCGCCACACACGTTCTGTCATTCATGTGTGCGGCCAAACACAGCATGCTAATGCTAGGAGAGCTAACGGGCCCAGAGTCTTTATTTGATATGCAGATGTTTCCTTCAGAGCAGTGATTTAAAAAAAAAAAAAAAAAGACATTAAAATGGCTGCATTCCATTTCTCTTTTTTCAGTTGCAAGCCATCTGCAGACCGGAGCTTCATCACAACACGGCTGCTGTCAGTCGGGGAATCTCTCTTGTTTAATTGCCTCAATAAGATATTGCCAATATGGTCACATGCTAATTAAACCATTGAATACTGGGTTGTATGACTTGACACTACCATCTCGTATCATATTTTATCATCCAGTATCATATCGAACATGTTTGTGTAAAGCCAGCAGTTGTCGTCATGAATCTATGTGCACGAGTGTCACTGTGTGTCACATGACATCAGCGAGGCAGCTGCCGGCCGCTTGTGAACAGGTGCTGCTGCAGATATCACCCTCAGCTTGTCTCTCCCGGCCTGTGCTTCTGCACACGTGTGCGTGCGCGTGTGTCTTTGTCTGTGCATATGCCCACAAATGTATCAGCATGTGTGCACATTAATGAGGACGCGGGACAATGTGCTGCTGTGTGTGGAGGGTGCTGGTGAGAAACCCAATAGCCAAGGACACGGTAGCTCAGCCAGCAGCTGTCCCGTCTCTGCACCTTCTCCGCTGACATGTAGGGAAAATGGTGACCAGTAAGATGTTCATGATAACATTCAGAGAGGAGCACAGGCGCCCATTAATGGGTTTGGTCCTTTTGTTACATGCCCACGGGTTTACTCATTTGATAATAAACACGTTATCCACACAGCAGTTGCCTGCAGAGCAGAAGAAAAGGTGAAAACAGGAGAAGTGGCGGCTGCAAAGGTCTGCTGAGTGAAACATGTATTGGCTGATGCAGCAGAAAATGAAATCCTGGACAGCAACACGGTCCCAAACATTCAGTTATACTGTTCAAGGGTGAGAAAACTGTCTCACCAGGGATGACTGTGTTTGGAACGTTGCTTTAAGCCATAAAGACACCTGATTTAAGGGGAATAAAATCATCTGGAGCTGCAACTAGAGATGATGTTTATTACCATGCAGACAAATGTGATTCAGCCTCGTAGTTTCTGCATTTTGTTTACATGCTGACATGAATACTGGAGGTTTTTCAACTTATGTCCCTCCAGAATCCGACACATCCAAAATTCAATGAGCTTCTCCTCTGTCCAACATCATTTCCTGAACATTTCACTGAAATCCCAGAAACACATACAAACAATGATGGACCTGTCTTTATTAGTTTAACTCTTATTGGGTGACCTTACGCATTAATAAATATTATATATAACGAAGATGAAAGTGAGCCTATTGTCAATTCTAATATACTATTTAATGTTATACTAGATTTCCAGTAATCATTGCTTTAGATTCATAGGAATCAGAATTACCAGTAATGCACATCCAACCATTGGAATTGAACAAAGAACTTTCCCTATAAAACAACTGTACAGTCATTAAATCAGTGAAGAGCCCCCCCAGAAACCCTCAGGAGGCTTTTGCATCACGCAGAAGGTCCTAAATGATAGTTTTGATTGTTATTTGAGGCTGAACTCGCTGCAACCTGAATGAACCGTAACCAGCCTCACTCTGTTTCTGACAGCAAAGTGATGTTACACAGTCCGAGGGAAGAAGAGGGAGAAATAGCCGCACCAATCTCGACAGCGTGACCTCCACAGTCATGGCGGCTCGCGGTGGGCGGCCTGCGCGCGCTCCCCGTCAGTTGTCGGGGAAACGGGAGCGCGCACGCGCGTGCAGCAGCAGAGGGTCAGAGAAGCTGCAGAGTTTTGGAGCCAAAGGAAAGTTGATGCTGACGCTGCTGACACACGCACGGAGCTCCGCACGGACGCCAGACCCCGGGAACAGCATGAAGATGTTGGCGCTCCTCATCACCGCTCTCTGCTGTGAGTTTAGCACGTTTGTGAAGGGGAAACAGCTCGAAACGGAAATTCTACCACTGCATCTTAGATTTGATTGAAAAAAACACTCTTTCACTGAAGAGTTCAGTGCTGCCGATGTTGTGCCATTTTTAAAAACTGTAATCAAGGGTTTTGAAAGACAAAAACTGCTCTATCTAGTTATAACTAAAGGTAAACAAAGGATAATAAGGATTTTTCATAGCAGGTAATCTACTCAGGTAATATGCAATATATACTATAAACAGCCCCCTCAAACTTTAAAATAAGCTTGAGGAACAGTCATGTTATCTTTGCTAATTAACTTGGGATACTACTACTGATTAAACCTTACTGCTCAACACAACATATTTCTGATGTTATAAAAATCTATACCAAACACAAGATAGAGCATTTTTGCTGATTATTCTATCACCTGAATCAAAAAAATACAAATGTTAAAGTATAAAATCAATCAGTCGGTGAGTGGTTTGAGTGAGTGAAGCTTGTTTAACCTGCACACGTGTGGGGAGGGTGCAGGGGTGCAGCAGTGCCTGGTGTGGTGTGGGGGGGGGGTGCAGGGGTGCATCAGAGCCTGGTGTGGTGTGGGGAGGGTGCAGGGGTGCATCAGTGCCTGGTGTGGTGTGGGGAGGTGCAGGGGTGCAGCAGTGCCTGGTGTGGTGTGGGGAGGGTGCAGGGGTGCATCAGTGCCTGGTGTGGGGAGGGTGCAGGGGTGCAGGGGTGCATCAGTGCCTGGTGTGGTGTGGGGAGGGTGCAGGGGTGCAGCAGAGCCTGGTGTGGTGTGGGGAGGGTGCAGGGGTGCAGGGGTGCAGGGGTGCAGCAGTGCCTGGTGTGGTGTGGGGAGGGTGCAGGGGTGCAGCAGTGCCTGGTGTGGTGTGGGGAGGGTGCAGGGGTGCAGGGGTGCAGGGGTGCAGGGGTGCATCAGAGCCTGGTGTGGTGTGGGGAGGGTGCAGGGGTGCAGGGGTGCAGCAGAGCCTGGTGTGGTGTGGGGAGGGTGCAGGGGTGCAGGGGTGCAGCAGTGCCTGGTGTGGTGTGGGGAGGGAGCAGGGGTGCATCAGAGCCTGGTGTGGTGTGGGGAGGGTGCAGGGGTGCAGGGGTGCAGCAGTGCCTGGTGTGGTGTGGGGAGGGAGCAGGGGTGCAGCAGAGCCTGGTGTGGTGTGGGGAGGGTGCAGGGGTGCAGGGGTGCAGCAGTGCCTGGTGTGGTGTGGGGGGGTGCAGGGGTGCATCAGTGCCTGGTGTGGTGTGTGGGGAGGGTGCAGGGGTGCAGGGGTGCAGCAGTGCCTGGTGTGGGGAGGGTGCAGGGGTGCAGCAGGGCCTGGTGTGGTGTGGGGAGGGTGCAGGGGTGCAGCAGAGCCTGGTGTGGTGTGGGGAGGGTGCAGGGGTGCATCAGTGCCTGGTGTGGTGTGGGGAGGGTGCAGGGGTGCAGCAGAGCCTGGTGTGGTGTGGGGAGGCTACGATTGTGGCTCTGATGTTTACACTGAACGCCTGTGTTGCTGTTTGAAGCCCAGATCTTCAGGCGGATGGAACTCATCACATGAGATTAGGTTGAAGATGGCCCCTGAGTGACCTTGTTGTTTATTAGGCTGAGAGGAAAAGGCCCCTCCAATCTGGAGATATGCACTTGAAGTTGCTGTGGGAATTTTCAACAGCAAACATTTAGCTTCATTTCATCTTCTGTGTGTGTTTTTATCTGTGTTGATTATTGCTGAGGAGGACTAAACGTCCTCAGAGTGACGCCGAATCCTCAGAGCGGATACACAAACGTGTGATTGATGCCATTAGTTCAGAAAGTATTTTAATGGCGCATTCAAGTCCTCTGAATATCATTAGACGTTTTAAACCAACAGTATTGAGGACAATTACGTCAAAGTGATATTTGAGAACGCTGCAAGAACACTGTGACGTAATTCAAAAGGTTGTTAGTGACATAAAGCAAGTGTGTAGCCTGTAACAAGTGTATGGTGATGACATCTGTGTTTGTGTGTGATTGAGAGAGATTCTGCGTGCGTGTGTGTGTGTGTGTGTGTGTGTGTGTGTGCCAGCTGAGAAGTATAAAGTTACTCCTGTGAAGAGCTGCTTTGTCTGCAAAAGAAAAGCATACTGTCTCCACACACACACACACACCACACACACACACACACACCACACACACACACACACACACACACACACACACACACACACACACACACACACACATGCAAACATGGAGCCTGATCCCTGAACCTAAAAGAGGTTATCAGGTCCGGATAAAACAGCCTGTCACAGTCATCCATCACCTGCATTCCTGCACACCCTCGTTCCTGGTACCACCAGGCTAGAAGGACGCATGCTCACACATTCTTCCTCTCTTTCTGTGCATTGTGTGTGCGTTCGCAGACATGTGTGACATCTGTGGAAATGAAGGTTGAGACAGTAAAGATTTAAAGGATAAGTGACATACGTGGAGAGACCCACCCACCTCATCTATATCATGATGTTTCATACAGAAGATATGAGCCTGTCACCTGACAGGGTTCAGTTTCACGACTGACCTTTCACCCCTCCAGGTCCTGCTTGCCTGTCGGTGACAGTGAGCAGCAGCAAACCCAAAGTGGAGGTCCACGAGCACACGGGTGAGGGGGCGCTACACTCACACACTTTAACACACTTTCAATACAATCATGAGCTCATGGAACCGAAACAGTTTATCCAGCCTTCGGGGGCCTCACACGACCCAGGTTTTCGGCCGTAACAGCAGAAAACGGCAGAAAATGCATCATATTTCTGTCCAGCCAGGTAGACATTGCTTTCATCTGGGAGCTTTTCTGCCTGGTAGGACAGAATAAACGGCTCAACAGCGGCCCTCGAGGACTGGATACGGGCACCCCGGGTTTACGGTCACTGCACACAGTGGATGAGAGCTTTTAGTTACTTTTCTTTGAAGGTAAATGTTAGGTTCAAACAACCTGAAACACGAGAAACACAAATGAGGCAAAGACAACAGTTTTGAATTTACTTGCAGAGAAGTTCAAGTTGACATATCAAGCATCATGCACATCAAGCATTAGCAAATACCAGGAAACATTAAGTAATGTGAAACAATATAACAAGAATAAAGAATATAACAAGGCAAAAGCAAATAAGAGATAACTTTAACATAATGGATCTAACAGTAAAAAAGTGTAATCTGAGGGTTTTGTATTGAAATTTCAATTTCCTTCTGCTCCAGACGCTGTGCTCTCCTGTGAGTTCAGGACAGAGAAAGATCAGAACCCACGAATCGAGTGGAAGAGGACAGGGAAGGCCGTGACCTTTGTGTACTTTAACAACAAATTCAATAGTGAGTGATGTTCTAAGTGCATCCGATGGGCTTCATTGGGCCACTTGGACGTGGTCAGCCCGGTCCGTCTGAGCATTTGTCTGTGGACGTGCAGGTACGTACGCTGGGCGGGCTAAGATAGACGGAGCGACGCTGACCATACACGCTGTTACCCAGAAGGACTCGGGGGAATATCGCTGCGAGGTGACAGCCAGCCAGGACCACGTCAACCTGGGCGAGGCCTCCGTCACCCTCAATGTCCTGGGTATGATGGGAAACTTTACTGCTGTGTCCCTAAGCTGTGTTTCTTTCTTTATGATAACATATTATCTTGAGTTCCCTCTTCTTCATCAGTTCTCCCTCTGTGCCCCCTCAGTGCCGCCCCACGTCCCGTCCTGTGATGTGCCGAGCTCGGTGTTTGTGGGCTCCGGGCTGGAGCTTCACTGTAAGGACAAACTCAGCGTCCCTCCAGCAACGTATCGCTGGTACAAAGACAACAGGGCTCTGACAGCTACGGCAGACACTCCATACGTCATCGACATGAAGAAAGGAACGCTGGTGAGAAAATACTAAAACGCACTATTGGGAGAATGAAAAAGGCTTTACACAGATTTGTACCGATTGTTGATTTAAAAAAAAATAAAATGAAGCCCTTCATCTTTGTTTGGAACAGAAATTAAACAGCGTGTCCAAAACTGATTCAGGGATGTACCGTTGTGAGTCCTCCAACAGCGTGGGGGCGCCCAAGAGCTGTGTAGCCCAACAATTACAAGTCCTAGACTGTAAGTGGTTCAGTGCATCATTAATGCCTCATTTTCACTGACTGATAAATAATCAATACCTGCTCCTTCATGTCCTTCTAGATCCACTGTATATGACAATTCTGATATCGGGAGCTGCAGTTTTTGTGGCGCTTGTCCTCATCTGCTGCGTCTGTGTCTGTGTCTGTCGACGCAGAGGCTGCTGCAAGGGTGAGTAGTGGGACAATGTTCAAACACATTATAAAGAAATGAATAATAATCACAGAATAATCAGAGGTAAAAGCTTGGAGGCTAAATTAAAACCCTTAATAGGCAAGACAGCAGGAAACATTTATTATTGCTACTAAACCTGAAAATGAATTAAACACAACCACTGTTACATAATAAAGTGGGCAGATTGCACCTGGAATGTGTAACGATTGCAAATCTGAGTCTCAGAGTTATATTTTTATGCAGATCAGATGATGAAGGAGGGGGAATGTTCAGATTTTTACTTCTTACATGTGGCATTTGAGTGTTTTAGAGAACTTTTAGAGTTTTTTTTCATGGAAACAAATCTCCAGAATCTGAGTGATGCTCTTCTTCTTTGTTGTTTCTTTGAACAGAAAACAAGAACACCAAAAGGTGAGCTTTGAAGCCCTCAGTATGCTGTTCTGTCTGTTATTCCTCGCCTCTCCTCATGTTCCATGCTTTGCTTTTCAGCTCCAAGTCCTTCGGCCCCGTTCCTCCTCCTCCTCCTCCGATCCATAACGTGAGTGTTCAAGGTTGTTGCTGTGGCTGGTTTCCTGTTTTGTTTTCCATTAAACCTCTGCTGATTGGTGGCTGATCACACCAGCCCGCCTGATTAGAGGAGATGATTCCGTCTTTTCCTCTCCGCAGCTGAAGCACTACAGACAGACTCACTCCTTCATCATCTGAGGAGGAAAAGCTTTTTTCCACCTCAACCTACGGGGGACAGCGTTTTCTGTGGCGCCGTGACGCCGCTTTGCTGTTTTCTGGGACAGATGGAGCCACAAATATCAGAAAGATTTCACTCCTTTATTTAGCAACGGTTGGAAATATGATTAATTTCTACTCAAACAAGAGAAAAGTCGGGGTTTCATATAGATTATATTTTTCCACTCTTCTAGTTCAGTGTTATCTATGAGCAAGTGTCTGTTTATGACGACTATACACAGTATTTTTAGGCTTTATATGATGCTGTTTGTTGTTTTGTATGTATCTTGGACTATATTCTCTTGTTATTTTTGCATATTTTATAAACATAGATGTTTGTGCACTGAGCCCATAATGTTGCTTTTTTCTTTGCTTGAATTTGGCTGTATGAGTTTGAAGAATGTGAATTCAGTGACAAATGAACAGGTGTCTGCACACACTGAACTGTGCTCTGCAATATTTTTAATCTTTAATGCTGTTTTGATCAATTTAATGTGTTGATAATAAAAGAAATCTGTTACAAGACGAATGCACGTTTGGTTGGTGGGTTGATACATGTCACAAAGGTTTGTTTATAGGAGCACTTTTATATGTGGTGTGTAGTGTTATGTTCATCTCTGAAATATTAAAAATATAGCAACTTTTATCCTTAAACCATAAAATGTCTCTTTTGAGTCCTTCTGAGTGGACAAGTGTTATAGTCTTTATTCCTGCCCTAGTCCAGGTAAAACACAGGCAAACAGCAAAATAAAGCCTCTTTGTCACAGCATGAAGTGCACTAAGCACGAAGGAGGCTCTTTAATTTTTATAAATTGTGTTAAAAAGAACTTTTTCAGATTTATTCCAGACCGCTATATTTCGCCACTTCGTCATTTAACCACCAGATGGCGCTCCTGCGCGTGTATTGAGGAAAAGTTGCAAAACGTTGAAAAACGTGCCAGTGCAGCCATTGCTTTTATTTATGCTGTTACTTAAACCCCCTGAGCATTCGGGGAACACCCCCGGTTTGGCCAGTATGTCTGCATTTGTGTATTATTTCTGTTATTTAGGGTTTTTGCAGCCCCTTTCACAGGCTTAGCTAATGCAGAGCCTATTGTTTCATCAGTAAATCTGAGGCACAAGAGGTTTCTTAGGTATTTTTCCACCACTAAATGTTTTTGATAATAACATGTTTTGGGAAAATACCAGTTAATAATAACAAGTCCATACTTCACCACATTTCCCTTGTAAACCCTAAATATCTTCCTGGTAGCTTGATTTAAGGCTGACGTCAGGCAACAGAAACTCACAGGATGTGTGTGTGGTCCATCACACACACATCCACTTCTGGTACCGGTTTTACAGTTCACCAGCTTCTTTATACCATCTTTCCGTAAGTCGTGTCATCGCACCACATGACATCGCATCACATGAATAATTAAAAAAAATACTGTTAAGAATGATCATATGTGTGAAGACATGAGATTAAATCTGACAGGAGGCAGCAAAACACACACACACACACACACACACACACACCACACACACACACACACACACACACACACACACACACACACACACACACACATGCAAACATCCAGATGTGGTGGAGGGTTAATTGATCCTGGCTCGCCAGCAACAGTTTGTGGTTCCCTTTGAACATCTTAACAGGCCTTTTTTAATGGCTGCTCGTCCCGGTTTACAGCTCGGTGGGACTGTTACATCACACTTTGTAAATGTGAGCTTCCGTGTCGGAAAGCGACAGAGGAGAGGGAGTGTGAAGATAAGCGAGAGAGAGAGATGTGAGTGGAGTGTGAGGGGGTGGTGGATGCCAAGTGAAATCTGTGTTAGTACCTTTGTCTTCTCAGATGTTAAATTAAGCTTCAGAGCTGGTTTTCACCGATGCGGCCGCGTCCTCCTGCTGCAGAAGAGCCTCCACAACGGTGCAGTTTGAGCTGCCGTGAAAGCATCAGGAGCATTTCTCACCACTGAAGGGTTGGCACGCTGCTAATGGAAGACGGCACAAAAGCCTCACAACACAGCAAAACTCTTTTATTCTACACTACACTTCCCTTCTGCCGGTGCTTAATTGTGAGTTGTCTTGTTTTTTTTCCCCTTCACACCCCCCCCCCTTTTTGTTTCTTGTCCTCGTCTTTGTCCCTCAGCTCCAGGATTTTGCTAAACTTACATCACACAGACGCTGATGTATTTATGCCCTGGGGGAGTTGTTGTGGCACAGGGAGCAGGAAGACGGCTGACACGAGGATTACCACAGGAAACCCCTCTTTCCTGCTGCAGCAGCACCAAATGGCAGCATTTAAACATTTAAACCCCATCAGTCCACATCCCCTACAGGCTCATGAAATCTTCATGCCGAGCTTCTCGGAGGCCGCTGACAATCTTGGCCACTCAGTTTGTATTTGTGTCAAGAGATGTGCAACTTTCCACAATAAAACCGTTATGTGTAATTAGGGCAGAATTTGATGATGAAATGTTTTGTTTTGGTTATTTTTTGTCGCCCTTTTTTGCTCCGCATCAGCTCAAATGGGAACAGTTTAACATGAAAACATTTAGCCTGAAAAACACATCTGAGAAAAGAGAGGAGAGCAGCCTCTCCCATGTTTAAATGTACATAGATTAGATCTGTGAGCAATGCACACACACACACACACACACACACACACACACACACATTGGAACATGGGTAGCACCCTCTTCAGACATGAGCGGCAGCTATAATCTGCATGGCAACCATCACAGGATGGATCTCTAATGTCCAGCACAGTCAGAGCTCTCTTGATCGTCCACCGTCAGAGAACCTGAGGTTTCCCTCCAGAACAACTGTCTTATTTAGTTTTGCTGCTTCTGACGGACTTGGTTATTTTGGTCACGTTGCGGTTAAAAAGGTCAAAAACCCGTTTTTTATCACTATCTCGGTGGGGGGTGTTGCACCAGGGACTGCGGCATTAAAGCTGGATCCACCGAGCGGAACTGTCAGACGTCCGCTGGGCTCCCTCACCGTCCATCACCTGAGATCCTGAGCTGCGCTGCGCTGCTTGATAAGGCTGCTTAGCATTCAAGAGGAATCCTCAGCACTCAAGTGCTCTCAGTATTATGCTTTTAACTCATTCCCCTCAGGACCGGAGGAAGGGAGAGCAGGGAGCAGGAATGGGATGCAGCAACACAAGGATCCTTCTGGGATGACTGAAGTTTCACAGGACAAAAGCCTGTTATTGAATTCCTGTCATGATTCTTTGGATAATAACCTCCACTATCCTATCCAGCCCCCAGGATACAGTTAAAGGCTTTTGCAACGCTTCTCCCATCTGACTGCAGGAGCCGGAAATGTGTTGCTGCATACCAGCTACTGCTACCCCCCCCACACACCCCCCCTCCCATGCCTGCTGCTTAAAGCCCTATCTTGGATTAGACTTTCAATCCTTAGTGCAGAGCTTTGAAAACATCACAATGCTCCTCATCAGTATTTGGCCAGTCAAGCCGAGCTGCCGCGGAGAATAACTTTGCCTGGCTCACGCTCGGGGAAGTTGAGGCCCCGTCAGACGGTGGTGGAGGCGGCGTGCACCTGTGCCACAGGAGCCACGATCAAACTTGATTGCTGTGTGATTTGAGCGATCTCAGACCCGCAGCTCATCAGCACGCCTCGCAGAACCCGGCCACGCAACGCCGCAGCCGCAGGAGTGCAGGGGTTACCGGAGCCTGATGAAATCAGGGAAAAGGCTGATTTTGACATTGAAACCCTGCAGAGGCTCAGACTTGTTGGGACATCATCCTCTCAGGAGGCTGATCAATTCATATGAAATCGAGTGTTTGTCCGATTAGAAAAAACCCGTCTCCTCTGATCTGCTGGGTTTAATTACTCGCACAGCTCCGGCCTACCGATGTGGTACCAGATCAAAAGTCCCAGAACCCAGCAAGCAGAAGGCATGCAGTCTGGTCTGATGCTATTTCAGACCTCCTTCACTCATCCTCCCCCTCAGCCAGGAGGCAAGACGGGGGAGACAAACCCCACTAGCATATGAGACCGCGGGAGGCATCTTTAACATGGAAAATATTTACAGGAGGAGGAGAGTGGACCCACATCTGCCTTCATTTCTGCCTGCTGGACGCCCCAGGTCCTCGGTTCTGTGCACAGGCCCGATATTCTGCAGTCTGGGTCTGGCATCAGATGATTAAGAGACCAAGGTTAGCCTTTCCCTCCTCTACTCCGCACATTCCTATTTTTCTTTCCAAAGCTGATGTTTTGTTTGTCTTCTTCACGTGTCCAAATCTCTCGCTCCCCCCACGTTTCGCTGTGACTCGCCTGAGGTTCAGGTTTGATTATAGCTCCGCTCTCCCTGATTACGGCTTCTCGTCTCGGCGAGTGATGTCGTCTTCCTGCCGCTCTCCCTCCCCCTCGGCTGAAATGACCTTGGCAGCACAACAGAAGGTGTTTTATCAAGATGGAACTAAAAAAAAAACCCTGAAAAGGATCAAAAGTCGGAAGTATCATTTTCCAAGAAGCAATATGTGTTAGCAGGACAAAGGGGACACAAACCATTACACACACTAGATAAGAACGACCATCCGTTTTTCCATAAATTGGCTTTTTTTTTTAGCACTCTTTGGTTGGGTTACCAGGAACAGTGGGGTGGGGGTGGGGGTGGGGGGGTGAGGTGACATTGAGCAGACAGTGAGCGTTTCTCCACGCTTCAGGAGTTCATGGTCTTGTTGCCTTCAGCCTTTGTTCAAAGTGCATTTTCTCTCTGTCTTCACACAACAATGAAACATAAGGCAGTAAACAAGATGGGGAGGGGGGGGGGGGGGTTCAAGTGTGAAAAAAAAGAAAAAGTTAAAAGCGTTTCAACACTGTAGGGTTCCTTTATCAGAGGTACTTCACCCAGACGTGTTGGGAGGAGGAACATCGTCTTCTCTTCGTCAAGGTGTCTCCACACTGTTGAAGAACCTCCGTGAACTAACTGAGACCAGCAAATAAACAAGGTGAGCTGTTAAATATCAGACAGATTCTCCTCTTACAAACCAAAATGAAAGTTCACAGAAGCAGCACCATGATCTCACTGCAGGACTGTTGAGGTGGATAATCTGTGTAAGCTGGTGTCCACAGACGGGCCAGGATCAATGACGTTCCAGCAGAACTTTGTGCTAAATTTGCTGATGTAATCAATGATATTGACTTCAACTGTCCATGTCAGCAGGAAGCCTTCAGCTAACTGCTGCACTGTGATCCAACACCCCTCGTCTAACTGCTGCATGATATGGCTAGCATAACATTCTGGGTGCAGGAGGATGAATCAGAATAAGAGAAAAATTCTGCCTGGCTACACGTGATTTGAAGAAGAAAACCCATTTTTATACTTGTGTTGTACAATGTGGGATGAAACAAATGAAGCAGACCTTTAAATGAAGGTGCACGCCTAAGGAAATGCAATGCATTCTTAATCTCAGCTTGTAAGTGGACCTAACCCCCCAATACAATATATGAGCATATGTGTAGAGAGTAGGAAGCTAGTCCTTGAGCAGTTTGGCTCAGCCTTCAGGAATATGGGCGAGCGCTGGCGTCCCCGTGCCTCTCCCACCTCTCCTCCTTACTGCATTTCCAGGCTTCTGATTCTTCTGTGGCACAGGCGTCCATCCAAGGAAAGACAATATCGAGACTACCGTGTCTACAAAGCGCTGTGTAGGAGGAAAGGAGAGCGAGAAAATTAATGCTTGCCCCGAGGAATCACATTTCCCTGCTTGCTGTTGCAACCGCCATTCATCCAGAGGGGGGAGAAGAAGGACCGAAGCCCCTCCTGCGCGAGGTTATCAGCACAGGCGGCGTATCCGCCACTTGATAATGAACATCTTTCCCCCTCTCTCCATCTGTCACATCCATTTCTTCGCATCCATCAGTCTCTGACGCTGCCCACATCTGACGCCGCCGCCGTCGCACCATGTCTGGCTGAGAGCTCTTTCTATATTTGGCACTATTCATCAGCACAGAGCCCTGAATTATTGTAATTATGTCCCCGTCACGAGCGGAGAGAATTCGTCAGGATCAATGCTTAACTTCTAATGCTTAATTTTCCCCTTTGTTTCGCCTTCCTCGGGTCAGTTGGTTGCACATTCCATTCTTACAGTGGTGGTGGGCCGGCTTTTGTGTGGAAGAATAATTCCCAATGATTAATCAATGGCTTCCATATAGCAGCTATATTAAGGACTGATAATTCAAATCCTGCAGCAACATGATATTTAGAGTTAAAAAAAGTATATAAATTTGATATTTTTCCAATTCAAGCTCGTCTGTGTTGTTTAGCATCCACAGTAATGCTTAATATTCAGTCTGCTATTACCGGTGTGAGTGTTCTGGCCTCTTCTCTTCATCCTCCCTCACCCACTTATCTCAGGCTCTCTCACCTGCTACTTACCGACCCGTTCGGGTATTTTCCTCCTTCCCAAAACCAGAAACACAACCAGAGAGGCGTCAAATAACGATTAAACAGCGCAGAAGACCTCACTCCCAACTGAATCATATACCAGATAAATGTGGGAACAATATGCTGGAGTGCTCTAAAAACATAGAAAACACGCCATTTAGCTTAACGTTCAAATTGAACAGGTTTAACATGTTCAACATTATAAACTTGACAACCACACCAACAAATGATCTTGCAACTATATTTCTCAAATGCATCTTGCAGCCCTTATTTCCATACCTGCAGGAATGAAGTGTCAAAGAAAGCTTGCCTAGCAACTGTAACCATGGGGAATGGGTCAATTGTCCATGTCTCCTGTCTTCAGAACTCCTCCCTTGTGGGTTCAGGCTCCATGTGTCATGACCCCTTGAACTTCACTCTTAGGCAGCATTAATTTCCCAGTATGACCTGTTGGACCCACATGTGCAAACTCTTGACATCACCATCTGGATCTGTGGGTCTCTTTCTATGGGTTTTGACAGCCCCTGATGTTAAGAGCTTTATATGGCAGCTAATGTGGGGCCAAGAGGTTATAATTATAAAACAGGTAAACTAGTGACATGTTGCCACTGTGTAACCAGTGAGCAGCAGCATCCTGGCCCACTACTGAGGTCATCAACCACCAACCGGTGCAGCTACTCCCTGTGGATGAGTGCCAAGTCATTTTTCATGAATGGTGAAGACAACATAAAAAAGGCAACGACAAAACAAGGAAAATGTGCTTTTGAGCAAGCTAAGCTAATCAAGCTCATTACAGCTGAGGAGACAATGTGGGTTTACTTGCTCGGATGAGTTCAGGCAGCTGACGCTTGTTGTTCTGTATAAATACACAGAAAGTCATCCAAACCAAACAAATAAATCCTCTTTCAATATTTGAGTAACTGGGCTGCGATATCTCCAAATAGACCTGCTAGTCAGATTTTTAACACTACTTCTGCTCTACTAGAGAGTCCGTTTCTGATTTTTGTGAATTGTTATTTTCATGCTTTAACATTGGACAACTGTTGTTAGACTAATGCTCGTTCCTTGTAGGGCTTTTCAAATATTGAGCAAAGCACAGCAGCCTTATTAAGATTTAGAACAAACAAATGTACACAAATTTAGGTTTTTATTAAACAAACCCAAACCCCCCCGCCTATATTACAATGAAAGAGCTCTCCAACACAGACAAGTGTCGCTAGTAGAAGTCCCCCCTCCCCCCCCCCACTGGCCAACAACAATAGAGTCCTTCTCACTTTCCGCCGGTTGTTAACTCTGTATTGTGGGCTCTGACCACCCTCTGTCCCTTTCTCTGCTCCTCCTCTGAGCCATCGCACTGCTGCACATGAAAACTTTCTGGCTGACCTCTGACCTTTCACCATGTTCTGCCCCCTTCCCCCCGACGACAGCAGCTTCGCGACCCGTCGCCAGGCTGACACAGGAATTATACTGACTTTAAACAGGAAATTTCCAAAAGGAAGGTGATGTTTATGCTAGTGTGAATGACGTTAGTGTGGACTGCTGATAAGAGGCCTTCCGGCTCAATGAGAGACGTGACGTCCGTGTCACCACACAGGAACACTGACACGGAGCCACTTGTTACGCTCTTATAACGTCGGATTGTTTCTGGCTAAAACCGAGATCAAGACGTTTCCGCGCCTCTTGATGTTAGAGATAAATGTACCTTAGCACACGGAAAATGCTTCAACATATGCACACGCACGCAGACTGTTGCCGAGCTACGCAAACTTTCTGCTGATCAGTGTCTAATCTGAACAGGAAGTTTCATATCGCTCATTCTGCCAAAAACATTCCTGTTGTCTGCGATGGAGGATTTGATACCAGTTTAAAAGAAGATCTAGATGAATTTTCTGGTAAATGGACTGTGGAAAAAGTACATGCGATGTGCAGAGAGAGCAAACACACACACACACACACACACACACACACACACACACACACACACACAACACACACACACACACACACACACACACACACAGATGATCCAGTTTATACTTGTTCGGCCTCGTCCCGGCGGTGTTTCTGTGGGTGTATCTGAAACAGCGGTGGAGTCACGAGGGAACGCTCACTTCATCCAGCTGCACTCTCACGTGACTGAACCGCTGTGAGCAGCAACAACCTCTGAATCCCTGGAGTTCTGCAGCCCTGGTGAAGGTTGAAGAACACAGAGGTACAACACAGCTGAGTAACTATCCAGGTCATGAGCACCGACCGACCCCGGGAGACCCAAGGGAGCACTCAGTGGACATACTGCAAAACAATCGCATGGCATTTTTCCTCGCACACGGCTCGGAGAGATGATTCTGTAAAGGCCTGTGTAGAACACAGAGCCGCAGCATCTGTGCTTTTCCGCCCGACTGCCTCAGCAAGCGGGAACGAGACGTCTCCAACCCTCAACCTTCCCGGGTCTTAAATCCCTCACCGAAAAAAGCTGTAACCAGTCAGACGGACCGCCGGTGCGCTGCGAAGAGATTTCCATTTTCTCCGGTTTGACGAGCACTCTCGGAACATGAAGAGCGGGGCTAAAGAAAGGCTCAGAGCCCGTGACTCTTCCCGGAGCAGATGGCTCTACACAGTTTTGCTTTCTGCCTAAACGCAGCGCTGCGACTTAAACTCATCACTTTCACATGAATTTTTGTGAATCAACTCGGGGCTCTTGTTCTCTGGTAATGTTGCACAGGGAAATACCCTGAACTTTCTAATGACAAATAGTGGAAGTGCAGGTTAAACACTAAACAGCCTGCTGAGTGTTGGGCTTTTAACTCCTGGTTCTTCCTGGCAGGTTAAGGATCAGGGCTTCTTCCGTAAATCACGCTGATATTACCGAATTCATTTCCAGTCTAAACCGTCCTTTTAGGAGAGTGTTTTTCATTTCACTTCCCTGCCATTGTTGTTTTTAAGACCCTCCGCTTGTTATCATGTACTGTGAAAGTCTCCCCCGCCCGGGGCCGCTCACCACTGCTGACCATTAGCTGTTTTTAATGGCCCGCATGGTCACATGGATCGTCCAGCGTGGACTCGTTAGTCACTCGCGTATTAAAAATGCAGCTAATTTCATCCTTGTGCTGTTGCACGGGAGCAGAGTTAAAGAGAAATGCCGTGTAGGTGCCTTATGTGGTTTTCCAATTTGCTCTTAAAAACGTCAGTCAGCACTTCCAATTTTTATACACTCACCTCGACAAAATTGCCAAAATGTACTTCGAACATTTCTTGTATCAATACATCCTCCATCATTCACAGCTGCTGGGACCTGGTGTTGCCAAGGTTCATTTTTTGTTAGCTTGAACTTTGTCACACATTTTTCTCAGTCCTGAACAGATATACGTTAGCACATATGCCATGTCTTTAACGGTATAATCACATTTACCTCCGTTGGGTTTTGAGGAATTTGATTTAACATGAAGAGAAAAAAAAATCCATTTGTAAAGTGCCTAATGAAGAAACATTTCTGGTTCCATTCGTGATTAATTTAGGATCCAAAGTTATGTGAAGTTCTTTTAGTCTCATTTTGTCTACAGCAGAGCTGCTTTTTTATTTTTCGGGGAAAGGATGCGGAACTTTTTGGCGCTCCGTGGTGTTGCTTTGATGTGAGCAGAGATTTACTGGCGCGCTACAAAAGCTGTTTTCAGTGTCCGATGAAACTCGGAAAATCACTTTACGGCAGAGCTCAAACTGAAGCAGCTACAGGTTCTGTGGCGCAAGGTATGATCCTCCTGAGGAGACATGATGTTTCGAAAACCTGCTCCGAGCATCATCATCATCACCGTCATCATCATCATTATTATCTGAGACTCCTCCCAGAGACGGAGCCCCAGCCAGAGTGGCGCAGATGTGGCTGTGAGATATGCTGCATTGTTAACTTTGCCTCACCAAAGAGGATCTAAGAATGAAAGGAAACGTTCCTTCACTATGGATATGCAAACACGAAGCTCTGAACTGTGAACTGAAACGGTTTCTCCTCTAGGTTCCTCCTAGAGCAGCCCTGCGTCTTGCCTTTGTTTCATACTTCTAACAGGTGTTTAACAGGAGTTTACCAGGTGCCCACAGTGATACTGGGCCATTAAGAGCAACTTAAACAGTTGATTTCTTAATGTTTGATCACCCTTGTCACCATAGAACAACAATAAATGATTTAATGAAGCGCTTCCCTGGAAAATCTATACCCATTCGTTGGTAATCGCTGTGCATCCATCTCAATTCAAGATGTGAGACCAGCTGAAACTTCAGCAGAGCTCTTCATCAACAACCACATTTATCCGATCTGTGGAATGAACATTGTAGGAGAGAAATAAACGAGAGCACGCGGAGTAATTGTTTCTCCAGCTGCTTTAAGCAGTTGCTCAGTGTCATTAACCTCTATGGCGTGCCGCTCCGCTGACCCCGGAGACCCTTTCATCGAGCCTCTGCTCGTTCCTGCCGCACGGTGGTTGTGTGAATGTTATCTCCTGTACTGGTGACCCTTCAGGGATCATCCTGCCAGGCCAACGCCGTGTCTGAACGGCTTAAAAGGATCTGTGGCGACCCGTGTGTCTAACCAGCCACTCACGCACGGATGGATGCGCAGGAAGACCTCGTTCCAGGCGACTGATGGTCACCTCTGGGCTGCCTGAAGCTGGGCGGAAGAAAGGTGAAAATTGGTGAAAAACAAAGGCCACGTCTCCTTTAATTCTCCACCACACTGTGCTCTGTTAGGAGCCAACATTTTAGGCACATAAATAACACAGGCGGTATTTATCACAGTACGAGTCCCACACTCGGCTGCTGCTGCCTGAAGCTCAATGAAAGTCTATTAATGCAGCTGAAATGACTGTTTATCACATTTTTGTGTAGTGCTGCAAATACAGTTTGTGACAAGGAAATACACATTTACTTTAACATCATTTTTATAACGATGCATTATTCAGCGCTGCTGGCACGATGGTTGATGATTGTTTTCATCATCATCAACTACGTGCTTTCTCAGAACTGAAATCCAAACAGCCGTTTCTATACTGTAGCAACCTCAGCAGCCTCATGCTGTGCATTTGCTCCCTGAGGAGGAGGATGCGCAGATGAACTGGAGCTGGCTGGATTTTAAAAATCTTGATTTAAAACAGAATGTATGCATGTTGCGAAACACAGGGGGGATATGATCTTCATAATTTACAAAGAAAATCACTTGTGTTTCAGTTCCAGAAGCAGACCCTTTATTTGCCTTATCATTAGAGGAGCCAAAACCACCGCGGGGCCAATAATCATCACTCACACTAAATTCAGCTGCAGCTCATGTGGATATGCTAATGAGGAGTCTGTTGTCTCCACTCGTAACTTGTGCTGCTGATTATGCAGAGTCCCTGTTAAACGCCAGGCTCATGGCTGCTCCTCCTCTGCATCTGCCAAATTTATTCTTGATTAACTGTGAATCAGCCACAAAATAGCAAGGACTCATGCATGACTAATTATGTGACTTACTCCTTCTGAGCCCCTTTGTGTAAAGTGATACATCATAAGTGGATTTTCATTACCTCACGATTAACTCGCCATTAATTACCCTTTTAATAATCACAACGGGACGTCTCGTCAGCGCGTTCTCCCCAAACCAGAGTTATTTGGGAAGGTTGATTAATGATGAGTTCATTCTAAAGTTACCACTCGCTGACTTCAATATTTTGTATCGTCATGGGAAACGTTGCCTTAAGTTTCGTCCCGACGTTTCTACCTGTGGCACCTGAGCCGATCCACGGTCCCATTTAATCCATCCATATTCCACCTGCCTCCGAAATGCACGTCTCTGTGGCAGAGAGCCAACACAGACATGGACACAACATAAGAACTCCCTATATTATGGCCCCTGGTCCCCTGGCCCCGCCCCCTGCCCCCCTGACATTGAAGTTATGAGCCAGTAAAAGCGCCAGCTGTCGCCCACGCCGACTCCAGGATCTTCTGCATGCTCGTTGTTCCATGTGGTATCTGTTGCTCTAAAGAAATGACAGCAGGAGAGCTCATCTTCCCTGGCGGAGCTAATGAGCTGATAAACATAAATTAGTCACTTCTCACTCTTTCATCATTGATTCCTCCAGAGAAGAAGAGTGTCGGGTGATTGGACTCTGAAATCTCTCACCTTCCCTTCCTCCCTAGATTAATAAATCCCAGTCAGCTGATCCCTGTGTTCGTGGCATGTGACACCCAGTGAATCATGTGATCATCGTTCTTCATTCAGATATAGTGCACTGCGCATCACGAGTCACTGGGATGCAATCTGTTACCTCATTAGAGCAGCAACAGGACACATCATTAGCAGCAAAATCACTACGTTCACGTGGAATTAAAGCATCGTGTGGAGCGCTCTGTCACGCAGTCAGGCTGCTCATTATTGTAATTATGCCAGAAGCAGCTAAATATACAGCAGAGTGGCTACTGTGGATGTGCGCTATCTTTGTTCGTTGCTCATATACGCAGTGGAACATACTGTTACTCTGGTGCAGTCCTGAAAGGCTGTAATTCCATCTGTGCTTCCTGCCACATTTCACTTGGTTTTAAAAGATTCCACGTTGAGCAAAAATAAGAATTCCAGCTCCTTTAGTCCCCCATCACAATGAAAATCAGGCCCTTCATCTGTCATGTCGGGTCTAATTGTGCTCCGCTAAATCAGTCCCAGTGGTAGCGAGTCGCCTTGCTTCCATTTCAAACCTTTTGCCTCCCTCGATGGGGCATTCGGTCGTGTTGGGGCCAAAGGAGAGCATCAGGGAACTTCTGCTACGCTTTCACCAGCTCCTCACAGTCTAACTAACGAACTGTTGAGACGATCTTTCCATATATGTTACATATGTAGGGTGTTTATTGTGTGTGCTAATGCAACACGAATGATCATCAATGCACACATGATTTACTCGGAGAGCTTTTCACAGTTTAAAATTCTCTCTCCCTCTTCTTGATGCATTAGACAAAAAATCATAATTTTGGGGGGAGGGGAGTAACAAAACTCACAATTCTGTATACTTCATTGTAATTGAGCTACCTTACGGGCAAAATGTTGAGTTATTGATGTTACATGATGACAATGCACAAGTCAGGCTAATGGGAAAACATCCGTGTAGCATTCCTGGCTGTTAAATCCAAGGGAGGATCAATATCATGATGGATGCAACAGACACAGACAGGTCTTTAACATCAGGTGATTGAAAGACTTATTCCATATCTAAGGGCTGGTTCTTGATGACTGAACGTTGATCAGCCTGAAAAATGATGTGATTACAATCTGCAAATGTGTCCATGGCGACGACACAACAAGACAGGCCTCAAGTGTTTTTTCATTTTTCACTGTTCGGACATAAAAAAGCAAGAGTGCGAGGAGAACAAATGAAAAAGCTCTTCTTGCACACACAGTAATCATTTGAAAAGCTCTGTGCTGCTTCTTCCTGCCAAACACATGATACATCCCTCTTTAAAATGACTGGGAGAAAAGGCTGGAACAGGAGGCTTTTAAAGGAATTTAATACAAAAGTTTTGCAGCTATTTCAGGACAAAAAGCTCAAAGGCCAATAAATGTAGTTTGAAGTACGTTTGGAGAGTGACAGTGTGAAATATGTAGCCTGTCTATATTGGTCCAGTGCTGTGAGGTCACACAGCTCAGTCCCTCTTAGAAACTTTACAGTTTATATTTAAGGCTTCTGGAGAGATTTTAAGTGTTGAACCTCAACTTCAGGACGCCGCTGCAGAGCGCGTCCTCAGAGCATCTTGACCCTCATCAGGGCCCCCGTCTCTACGCCCATGAGATATTCATGGGCCCTCTCATGAGTACGTCCCTGCTTTTGCTGGTGATGTGTTTTCCACTGCCATCACCATCCCACGACCTTCCGTCAGCTCACGGTCTATTAAGCATGAGGGAACGGCTACTTCGACTCGACGACAACATCTCTGCACGATACAATTGACTGTTTATGGATGAAAACGCCTGCTGAGGTTGGGAAACATTTTTTATAAAAATTCAGCACAGACCAAAGGTGTCTGTTGTCTATTAGCTGTTCTAAAACTGTCCTGTCAGTAATATTAGCAGTATCATATAGTAATAGTATAGATGGATGGATGGATGGATGGATGGATGGGTGGGTGGATGGATGGATGGATGGATGGATGGATGGATGGATGGATGGATGGGTGGGTGGGTGGATGGATCGATGGATGGATGGATGGATGGATGGATGGATGGGTGGGTGGATGGATGGATGGATGGATGGATGATGGGTGGATGGATGGATGGATGGATGGATGGATGGATGGATGGATGGATGGGTGGGTGGATGGATGGATGGATGGATGGACGGATGGGTGGATGGATGGGTGGATGGATGATGGATGATGGATGGATGGCTGATGGATGGATGGATGGATGGATGGCTGATGGATGGATGGGTGGATGGATGGATGATGGGTGGATGGATGGATGGATGGATGCTGGATGGATGGATGGCTGGCTGGATGGATGGATGGGTGGGTGGGTGGGTGGATGGATGGATGGGTGGGTGGGTGGATGGATGGATGGATGCTGGATGGATGGATGCTGGATGGATGGATGCTGGATGGATGGATGCTGGATGGATGGATGCTGGATGGATGGATGGCTGGCTGGCTGGCTGGCTGCTGGCTGGCTGGCTGGCTGCTGGCTGGCTGGCTGGCTGGCTGGCTGCTGGCTGGCTGGCTGCTGGCTGCTGGCTGCTGGCTGCTGGCTGGCTGGCTGGCTGCTGGCTGGCTGGCTGGCTGCTGGCTGCTGGCTGGCTGCTGGCTGGCTGGCTGGATGGATGGCTGGCTGGCTGGCTGGCTGCTGGCTGGCTGGCTGGATGGATGGATGGATGGCTGATGGATGGATGGATGCTGGATGGATGGATGGGATGGATGGATGGATGGATGGATGGATGCATCAGATAATCCCAAACTCTCATATGGAGGATCAGCACTTACAGCGCTTCATCTTTGTTTTAGAATGTAGGAGTTTGCACCTAATAGTAGAATGTCGAGGGTGGAGTGTGAAAATCGGTGTGCACGTGTGTGTGCACGTGTGTGTGCGCGTGTGTGCACGTGTGTGTGTGCATGCGTGTGTGTGTGCGTGCGTGTGTGTGTGTACAAGCGCTCATCAAACGTGTTCTGTTTTCTTCGGTGCCTCGGCGCTTATCTGGATGACATCACAGAGGTGGACCCTCTCACAGTGTACCGACCATCGCACCCAGACCTGTCTATCAAATACACGGTCACCATGGAAACAACCTAGTTCCGAGCCTCCACGCACAGGCTGCAGAGCAATAACCAGCCAGAGCTTTGCCTGCACAGGATCTGTTCCTTTCTTCGCAAGCAGCTCATCCTCGTTGTTTCAGACAAAAAGTGTCTGAGAACACAAAAACAGTGTGAAGCAGCAGATGTCTGCGTAATTACACGCCGCCAAAACGAAGCTTTCTTAATTCTCTGAAATGAACACTTAAGCCCAAACCGTTGGGATAATAGTCCATCCACCCATGGAAACAAGATTATTGTATTAGAGGTTACGAGTTCAAGAGTTTCAAAGGGTCTGAGCAGGCTTATCTTATCAACAGCATTTATTCTTCGTGAGTGTTACATCCAGCTTACATCAGCGGCTAACAATAGATCAAAAACACCACCAGGAAATGAGAGAGCTCGCCAGGAGGAGAAAAAAGATAGATCAAACTCAAAGTGACACTTTTAGAGGAAATAGAAAGTCTATCAGGGGGCGGCTGGTGGTCGCAGCGAAGGCTAAAAGGCTAAAAGGCATCAAGCTGCTGATGACTCTGATTTCACCCCACGACGTGAAAGGTTGAAGGTCGATAAATGGCTGTTCAAAGACACACCTGCATATAAAGCAAACGAGCTTCCCAGGAGTGGACGCAAGGTGAGCTAACACAATCTAAGATGTCCTTACAGGGAGGCGGGGACAGTGAAGTGACCATCTCCCAGAAAGGGACACCTAGTATGAGGAAGTGTCAGGAAAGCCCCGCGGGGACCGACTCTGTTGTGACAAACAGCAGCAGAGTGTGGCCGCTGGAGCCGGGCCAACCCTCCATAGGCCCAGAAAAAAGGTGCAGAATAGCATCCGTGACTGTGGTTATTTTGTGCCGCGAGACAGATGAATCCTAGCGTAGTGGCGCTGGTTACTGTCGCGATCGGGACCATTTCGTGTGAATTTGAATGAAGATCTTCTGGACAGGCAGAGGTGTGTCCCGACTGTCTGGAATGAATCCCTTTGTCCTCTGCAGCAGAGCAGGGGACGGAAAATCTGAAGAGAGCACGGCGCCGCCACCAAGCCGTCCTCTGCCGCTGCTGTCGCTATTGCACATGTAATATTTAGGTGGAACACTTTTACTTGATGAGTAAAAATGGAAGCCAGAGCCTGACAGAATTCCTCTCCAGGCTTTTCCTGCCTGACTCTCCAGTTGCTGGGGTCTGTTAGATGGGATATTTCAGGTTTTACTCACAGGCTCAGGTGTTTAGACATTGTTTTCCCCACATAAATGTATTTGACCTAGTGAATCGTTCGTATTTTAGCTCTTGTTTCTGTGGTTGGCCTCAGGCTTCGCCTGCGGTGATTTAATTCATATCTCATGTAATTTACAGTTGAAGTGATTCCTGTAAACGCGACTCCCGTGTTTGACAACGTCGGTTGTTTATTTTGCGTCACTGTTTGTAGCGAGACCCAGCTACATAAAGGCTCTCGCGTATCTCACATTTCAAAAGAAAAAGAGGCCTCTCCATTATTGCGGCCCCACAAGGACACCAACATGCCCCGAGTTTAATATGCCAACATTTTAATCTAATTTATTTAATATCTGCACAATTCCACAAGTGGAAGCCGACACATCATGCTGGGATCTCTACCAATAAACTCTGTTAAATACATTTATGTTTTAAAATATTCATTCTGCCATTGCTGTCGCCACCAATGCCGCCCAGCACTGTGAACTACACACCCAGCCTAACAGCCCCCCCAGCCTAACAGCCCCCCCAGCCTAACAGCCCCCCCAGCCTAACAGCCCCCCCAGCCTAACAGCCCCCCCAGCCCCCACCTTCCTGTACGGCTTTAGTCCTATTTCCCTCCTCTTTAACTGTTTATTGCCCCTTTTGTCCCAAGCTGTTAGGAGCTCTATCTCAGCCACCTGGCAGGCTCTTGCTTAAATGAGAATTTAATTTCTTAGAACTTTCCACCAGTTTAAATAAAGAATGATGATGCTGATGGAAATATACAGTGTACTCCTTTAAATGTTGGTTCGTGGGGACTGTCACTTGCGTTTTTGCTGCCTACTTCCTTCCTTGTGTCCCTTGTGTCTTCATATAAATGTTCCCTGCCTGTTTTTGGTGCAACTTGTTCCCACTTTTAAAAGCGGTAGCTCTTTTAGTTGACCTGAGGGCATTACAGTTGTTTAAACTGCTGGCTGGTAATTGTATTTCCTTTTTAGGATGAGATGCTTTTTCCTGGAGGAGAACACAGCTCCTGATGCCATTTAGGTGCTCTTCTCATTCACAGACACACCGATTAAATCAACACAGACAGTCAATACTCAGTAACAAAAACAAGCCATTTGGCTGCTTGTAAACAAGACATTTTACCACTTTAGAACAAGGCAGACATGCAAACTAGCTAATGCCGCTTCACCACGACAGGCTGTTTGATGTTCAGGTACTGTTGGTGGTTGGTGCCCCTTGAGCCCTCATGATTTAGCTGTTCCTGACTCTGCCCATCTGGAAATTCCCTGAAACAATCTCAGATCAGTTTCCCTAATGATTAAACGGTCCTTCAGTAATGATCCCAAGGCCAGGACAACCCATCTTTTATATGCTTCCCTTTTTTAAAATAACCAACTGAGCCATCTGCTGTTGATTTAGCTCTCGCAGGTGAAGGAAACTAGATTATTTGGGAATTTCCTAATCAACAACCCCTCCTTTATCCTCAGAAAATTGCCTTGATGCCGGGCTGTCTTTGTTTGGCAAGACGTTCTTCCGCCTCCGGTTGAGTTTGTTATATCTTCAAAGCGTAAAAAACAAAATGATATAAAATCTGAGTGGAATTGCCTCAATTGCATTGACTCAAAAATGCTATTATCATAGGTGACACTGGGTGGATTACTGGTGGAGGAAAACCATTCTCTTCTAGTAACTCTCTACTATGATACAGGTGAACAGTCCAATCACAAAGCTTTTCAGGACTTTTAATCCATTTTTTAATATAAAGCCTGAATCTCAGCATCTATTTTTGTCTTTTTGAATCTGAGATCAGAAGGCTGTTTAAGGTGTGTTGAATGCCAGCAGGAGAGCAACACTAACTTAACCGAAGGGGCTTTTTAGACTCGTAACCATCCACACTGACAGTGTTTGGGTGGTTCTGTTTCTTGTCCTTTGACGATCCTTTTCTTTTAGGATTCCAGCTCCATCACACCTACAGCTCAGCTGAACATTCTGGGACAGTCTTAAAAGTAGGAGCTTAGTGCCGGAAATAGTGATGTTAAATGGAAATTAGATCTGCCACAGTGCTTCAGAGTCGTACGTTTGGAGGAGGATGATGATAAAAGGAGAGTCGAATCAGAAATGGGGAGGATGTTGTCTGAACCACGGCCCTGAAGTAAGTGTGCACGTTCTGGCTCCTCTGCGATTTGCACTCGCCTGAGTTTTCACCAACAGTGGGAAGACAGAAACATTCTACTTCTGTCATTCTGACACTTGCATGTGCGATTCAAACATATAACAGAGCAACTCTTTGAAAGCATTGGTTGATTAAAGTGAGCTGCTTTAATTCCTCATCTACTGGTGAGGATCCTGCAGGGCTCAGATGCTGCACAGCGTCTGCAGACTTAAATCAATGTGCTTTAGCTCTGGGCTGGTTGGTTTTGAATTTCTACATTATTGATTTGCCTAGAATTATTTGTAGTGTTTCTAATTAATTAATGTTTGCATTCCTCTGGAAGTTTTGCTCTCTGTTTGTTTAGCTTTAATGTTTGCAATTTCCATATTGTATGGATGAATTGTTATGAGGACTTTCACATCTCATAGATAATTAGATTCAGGAGTTTGATGGTGTTCCTTTGTCTCATTGTAGTGTTGCTTCTGTCTCTTTGGTCTCCCTGTCATCAACAAATTCCCTTGCTTCGCTCCAGAGTGTCAACATCAGGAAGATTTGGAGGACCAGTTTGTGTCTATGGACAGAACCAGCTTGTGCTGGGAACAATGGTATTAAAAGTTGAGCTGTAATGGGACGAGTAACAGTTTCCCTCCACCTAAAGTAGAGGCTTTAATCAAACAACAGGCATCAACTCCACCATGTTCTGCTCTACTGTTATTTCAGACACGCCCAACACACACACACACACGCCCAACACACACACACGCACACACACACACACACACACACACACACACACACACACACGCGCACACACACACACACACGCATTCATGAATCGTTCAATTTCAGTTGTCCCTTGCTGTACATCTGTTGTGGACAGAACCAGCTTGTGTTGGGAACAATGGTATTAAAAGCTGAGTTGTAATGAGATGTTATGGGGGATGTTGCTGCTCAGAGATTTATCTTGTTGTTCAAAATGAAAGAATGTGAAGCAGTACCCACCCCCAGCTCGGCCAGACAGGTGCCTCTAGTTGGCAATCTAGCCTAATAGTGCAAATGCATTCTGTTTATTGTTGTTTGCAGGTAGCTCGGTGCTACACTAGCATTAGCATAGGGTTACACTTTCGTAACCACAACAGATATTGTTAATAGGTGGTGAAAGCAACACTTAACTGGCACCAGTTCTAGGTCAGGTAGGTTTTTGTCTTATATAATGGTGAATGTAATGTAATGTATTTAGCATCAATAATTAATTATATTTAGCATAGTTCTGTCCTATTTCTTCTCTTTGATCGTCATTGTTATCTCCTGCTTCTATAGCTCAGCTTTCTCTTACAAAATGATGCCATATAGGGCACAAATACTAATACTAGACACGGACATTTCAGCAAAAGTCTCAGGCGTTGTTTCCTTTATCCTGTCTGAGCTCAATAGATTTAATAATTCGCTGCAGATTGTGTAACATTTGTCACGTTACTCCCTTAATCTCTCCTGCCATTCTGTAGGGAGGAATGCGTTTGTTTAAATTTTTGTTCCGGTGAACAGTCCCATTAGGCCTGATCGACTCCAGTGAAACGTTAACTATGGTATTTATCAAACCACTAGTGATAGCCGACTGTGATTAGAGGAAACAGATGGCATGAAATGACCAGGATACTCAAGGCTTGAAAAACACCCAGGCATGTCGCCACGTTGCCATGGAAACCGCCATGCTCTTGCAGCTTTGTTAATGACCACAATTAGTGGGGAGCGACAACAAAGCGGGGCTGATCAGAAAGACAGCCTGATGTTGTGATATGCTTTTAGCTCTGACTGCTGCAGGAATCAGCTCAGTCACAGTTATAATTCTCCATTATGGTCACCAGTGTGGTGACAAGTGCAGCGCGGCTGGAATTGGATTTAAACCAGGTGAAAGCCTTTAATACATGCGTAATAGAGCGCACTGGCTTTTCTTAATGCTCTTCAAGAGTAAACATCTGAATAGTTCCGGAAATATTGCATATTTCATCAGAGAGAGAGAAAAATGACGCAACGCCTGTAAATGAATGTTTTTTTAAATTTTTTTCGTTGTCAGCAACAGGCTATAGTGAGCTACTCAGTACTGAGAGAGGGAAAAAACATCCAGAACACTCGGCACAAAGGAAAACATGCAGGTGGAGCACACATGCAGTGTAAAAACCTGTCACGTCCAGCCTCAAGCCCATTTCCTCACATTTTAAAAACACTTCCAGTCAGCCTTTACAAAGGCAGCAGCAAGATGAAGTGTGGCTGACTGACACACCTGGAAAAGGAAGATAAGCGCCACCACCGGGCACTCCACAAAGAGCACCTCACCTGCTGGGGGCCTATTGATACAACTGAAGGCAGCGCTTCAGTGCACAAGCCGTGACGTGCCAGAGAGCCACTTCCTTTTTTTTCAGTGAATCAGGGCGACTCATCTGCTTCCAAACACAGTGTTTCTCAGCCCCATTTTAAACAGAGAGAACAGTCTGTGTTTAAAAGGAATAACACATCTAGTAGTATGATTGTGGATACAATCGTAAATGTTCAAATTGGGACAGTGTCACTATGTGAGAAGGTGGTTAAAAATTCTTTATTGTTCTTGTGGTTAGAGACGCTACAAAAGACACACAAATGTACTCTCCTATCACTTGTAGTTCACGCGGGCAGCTGCTGAGACCTCTTTGTGCTGTGATTTATTATTCATTTGCACATCGGGCTGTAGCAGCAGCATGCAGTGCTGCATCTGATAGAGCATGAACAGATGAATAAATCTGGATGGCCATTTGACATTTACTGATGAGGCAATTAAGAGAGCAGCACACAAACCATGCACGCATCCCCCCCCCCCCCCCCCACACACACACAGATGAGAACGGTTGATATTTGAATACGAGTAACGGTTTCCCTCCACCTAAAGTAGAGGCTTCAGTTTCCCGTTCAATTTCAGTTGTCCCTTGCTGTACATCTGTTGTGCAGCACAGATGCTCAGTAGAAGCCATCAGGCTCAGTACTCAAAGACTTGGACACAGTCACAGAGTCCAAATCCAAAAACCAGTTCGACAGATAACCAGGCAGGCTCTGAGATCAAAAACAGAATGCTGATCAAACACTGAGAAGTAAGGAAATATTGCTGGACCGATCACATATAACAAGATGATCCGAGACTGAAGGGGGGAGAAACGGCTCAAAAAGAGGAGGTGGAGGGAGACGAGACAGAGACATTAGCCAATTACACAGGAGGAAGACTTGTCAGGAAGATGCGGAGGACACCCACCAGACTTCAAAATAAAACAGGACGTGATGAAGACAGGGACAAAAACGTGTTGTTAAAAGTTACACTAAATTAATGTCTGTCAAGGCCACCTGGGTTTCTTTTGGATCAGAGCCTCAGACTTGGAAGACTTGTTTTTTTCAGCAGTTCGACACCAAAACATGGGTAACATTTATTGAGCAACCTCTAAAAGCATTCCCCCAGCCCCAAGTCCACCACATGGTCCCCATGTTGGCCCATCTGGGCTGGGTGTATAATAGAAATAGTTACTTAGAAACAAAGCAGAGACCAGACACCAGTCATTTTCTCAGATATTGTAGGATAATAGTAGGATAATAGTGTGTTTATTTAGGCAGTAGTGATAAAGGGTTACATATCATTGTAAGGTTCACATTTCCTTAAAATTACAGTAAAAAAGAGGGACATCGGCTGTCAAATAACCTCAGAGCTGCGCTTCTGGCGGAACACTTGAACAGAACCATGGGTGGCACCTCATCTGTTCCAGGGTAATACGCTGATCCGGGTTGAAAAGGAAACAGCTCATCAAAAACTTCTTACAGTCTGAGGAGGGTAGACGGAGAGAAAAGTGACCTTTATCACAAAAGCTGCATTCATTAATTACAGGTTCAGACAATTGCAAAATATTAATAAAGAAAAGAAGCAGTAGCATCTTTTTACCTTCAGACACTTTCAACTCCATTATGGTCTGGGTAAGGAAATTTTCGCAGTGCTGCATCCCTGTTGTGAACAAGTCAGTTTTTTCACTAAGTAGTTGGAGGAGGATGCAGCCGAGTTGCCAGACGGTGGTCGGGCCAGCTTCATAGGTTCCCCGGTGGTTAAACTCTGGAGGCTCATAGCAAGAGGTTCCTGTGAGGAAAGAAAAAGCTTTTGAATTAAAGTGTCCACTGAAAATCTCTCAATCAGACATCAGCATGAGTTCAGCCGTACCGACGTAGCCGCGATATCCCGGCGTCACAAAACAGCCACAACCAAAGTCGATGACGCGCACTCGAGGAATGAGCCGAGCTTCATCGTCTTGAATCAGTATGTTTTCTAGTTTGAAATCACGGTGGAACACGCCTGCCATATGGATTTGAATTGCAGCTTCCACCAGCTGCCTCATGAATTCCTGATGGACAGAAAGAAGAGTTAACGAACATCCAAAGATATTATCAGACCCAGCTCTGCAGCAGTGGGAGGTGGTCCACCGTAGCACGATCACGAACTAGCGTTATTACCTTAGCCAGGCCTTCGTCTATTTGGCCTTCGTCATACTCCAACAGGTCCATGCAATACTCTGGCCTCTCCATTATCAGTAGGACTTCATCATCAATGCTGGTCCATGCTAATGGGGATATGACGGCATTTTCCCCTACAGAGTCCCCTGCTGTCATCGCCATCAGTACCATCTCCAGTGGGACGCAGTGGAGCTCACCGTTTATCACCTGAAGAGAGGAACACAACATGCTCGTCTGTGTTTACTGCTGGTCAGCAATGAAAAAGGAACAGCTCCACACTGAGCTCAACAGCTGATGGTAGGATCAAAGTTAGCCTTACCACTGGCTGGTATTTGACCAAGTCTTTATCAATGTGCTTGATTGCCACCTGCAGGAAAGAATCATGTGTCAAGGAGAGCAGTGACGATTATGTGTATGTGTGTGTTTGGTGTGATTCAAATAAAAATACTTACTGGAAATAAATCGTCCCTTCTATAACCAGAATACACTGTTCCAAAACCTCCTTCTCCCAGCTGGTCAACTTCTATGTACTGTTTCTGATATTCTTCTGCAAACACAGATTTACTACAGCCTTATTGCACACACACACACACACACACACACACACACACACACACACACACACACACACACACACACCCTCCACAATAAGCTCACCTCTGCTGATGGGCACCAAGACATGCTTGGTCTTTGATATAGTTGATGGCTGCAGCTCAGGAAAAGGGGACACATTATGGGGAACCGTCACTGATTCCGTCTTCTGTCTCTTCCTGAGAGCTTCTGGGTCTGACTGGGCCTTTCGTTTTCTGCCCAGGTTTGACGCCTCCTTCAGTCCCACTCGAGGAGTGGGTTCGCTGCAAACTGTTCTGTGTGCTGCCGTTCGCCTGCACTCAGAGCTGACCTTCCTCTTTTTGCTCACCACCCTACCGTGGTCCCCTGCGCTGGTGGATGGACTGGTGCTGTTCTCTGATTGTGAGGTAAAACCAGTCTGCTTTAAACTTTTCTATTCAATGAATCAGGCCAGCATGAAAAACATGGATGTGGCTTCTCTGATGGTGTAGTCACCTGATTTTGAGGATTCCTCATGTTTGCGTTTATTGGAAGAGACGCCCATTTCTGCTTTGTACCACAACTCAATAGCCAATGTTGAACAATTTGTTAGTATATTTAGCAGAGGAACTTTGTTGACTATACCTTTTTGTTTCATGCCATTGGCTTTAATCTTGGCTTTGACGTATTCGTGTATATCTTTGAAAGTGGCTTTGGTGTTTCTTTAAAGTTTTGACTCTGAACAATGTCTTTATGCTTTGATCCCACCCATCGTGTTTTCGTTGTCTATTCAAGGTAGTTTTCATTGTCAACTGGACTGTTCTTCTTGTCTTTTGAAGATGTTTCACCTTCTATCCAGAAGGCTTCTTCAGTTCTGAACTCGCTTGGGACAGAGCTTGAAAATATAGCCCCTGTGGACCATTAGCATGCTAATGATCTGGGTGGTCACCTAAGAATTGTTGGTAGGGTCGTTCACCTAATTCCAGTTGAGGTCTCTCCCCTTTGTCTGCTGGCTCACATGGATATGAGTCACCAGGTCTCCTGGAATGGTGTGAACGTTTGGTTTGTTGGAAGGAGTGGAGGACCATTGTATGTGGGTGACAGCCCACCCCTAGCCCTCCACCTCTGTTTAAGGATGGCTTTTCCAATTTGACATGGATGGCTTCCTTGACCCCCCTCTCAAACCAGCAGTCTTCTCTGGCCAGTACCCATACTTGGCTGTCCTCAAAGGAGTGCCCGCTCTCCTTTAGATGTAAGTGGACTGCTGAGTCCTGACCTGAAGAGGTGGCACGTCTGTGTTGTGCCATTCTTCTGTGGAGAGGTTGTTTGGTTTCACCAATGTACAGTTCCTTGCATTCCTCCTGGAACTGTACAGCATAAACAACATTACTTTGTTTATGTCTTGGTGTCTTGTCTTTCAGGTGGACCAGCCTCTGTCAGTGTGTGTTGCTTGGTTCAAACTGAACTGGTATGTCATGTTTTTGGGGGAATCCTCCTTGGGTAACTATGACCTGGATGATTGAGAATCTACACAGACATTTTGCGTGTCTATTATTGATCGAACAGTCATTATAGGCAGGATGAGACAGGACAAGAGAACATGATAAACTTTTTTTTGGGTAAACCCAAGATGTCTCAAAAGGAAAAATCGTCGATCCGTCTCTTGTCTCCGCCCCCCCCCCCCCCCCCCCCTCCCCAGAGGTGGATGAGAGAAAAAGGGCAGCAACAGCGGGGCGCTCAGCACAGCCCATCGGCGTGTTGGGGTGGCGGCAGCGGATGCGTGTTCTCCGTGAGCAAACCGAGCCACATGCGTGCTGTGCAACAGAAGCAAAATGGACCACCGGTCACCATCAACATCCAACCGGCAGCGACAGTTTGTAGGTGAGGATTTGTTCGTTGCATTTTGGTTTTTTTTCTTTGTGCGGATCTGCGATCGCCGCTTTGTGCAGGACGCGGTGCTGCACGCACAACGTTCGGCGAGAACCCTGCCGATGCAGATGGCTAATTTAGATTCAACTTGGTCAGAAAATGTGGAGATTGTCCTTTGTCTCTTGCACGTCTTCGGCCAGGAGCAGCACTGGTTTCGCGATGGGAAGTGCGTTTTAAATTGCTGCTCGTGCAATGTGGCGGCTTTTCGAGCTCCAAAACAACAGAAACGATTCCAGAAACAGGTGTGTTTTTGACACGTTGGTCGGACTTCATTGTGTTTGGCCGCGTCCCTTTTAAATAAAAACAAAAGCAACCAGCTTTTGCACAAACTGAGTTCATTGAGAGCAGCCAGGCCTGCACGCTGCTTCACAACTTAAAGATGCAGCACAGCCTCATCGTTTTACTGACAAGTTCTTATTAAACTGCATCCTGCACACGCCATCACCTCAAAACAATAAAGAGCAGAGCTCAGCAGCAGTCTGCGCGTCTAAACTCCCCGAAAAGGCTGTTCCCTTTCTGTAATGGGAGCTTTTATTTTGATAGTCCGATGATTTAACATTGTATCGGGCTTTAAAGTTCCTTACTTGTTTTGAACTCAAACCTTAGCACATCTCATAATAAAGGCACCGGCGTTTCAACTGCAGCTTTTAATCATTTAAGATGATTGAATGATCTTCTGGTGTCATCTCAGTTTCTGCTCCTGCTGGTTTGTCTTAATCCCAGATTGTCATCCAAGTGCCTTCACCTTCCTGGAGCTGGTGAAAGAATTCAGGCCTTCACGCGGAAACAAACTCGTGCAAACAAAGCCCACCATCATAATAAAGCGCACGTCCGTGGCACTCTCAGCAGGGTCATTTCCTTTTATTTTGACACTCTGCACATTTCCTGATATCAGTGGCATGTGAAAGCATGTGTCAGGACAAGCTCAATGTCAGCACATCACCTTCATCAGCAGCCAGGACTGGGTTTCCAGGGGGATCCAAGGCAGCGAGCTGGTTTTTCCTCTAAACTGTAGGAAAGTACGAAGTCCCTCCGGGTCATTGTGACACGGCGTTGGATTAAGTCATTTTGTTGGTGCAGATGCTGAATATTTGTGTTCAGGCATTGTGCTTAACTCAAAAGTTCACGTGGAGGGGTCTTTTGACCCGCCTCAGCACAGCTGCAGATACACACTGATGCAGTCTGACAATGTCCTGATGAATTCCTGATAAATGCAGCCGCAGAAACCGCCACTGACGTGTGAGGAAGTGTGAGCAATGCTGCCGTTATTGCTTTTGCAGGTTGTGTAATTGCGGCCACCACCTTAAAAAACCTGCCAAACAGTTAAACTGTCTCAGTTCTGATACGGCTTGAAATGGTCACAACATTCTGCTTGAAATCTGCACCTTCGTCCAGTCTTTGAAAGTTGGATTTGCCGGCTGCTGCCGACGGATGATGCATGATAATTGATCAGAGATGTGACAACACTCGCCGGAGTTCTGATCTGATCGCACATTAGGAGGCTCGTGTGCCAAAGAGGTGCAAATCCAACTTGTGTGTGTGTGTGTGTGTGTATTTGGGGAGGAATCTGCAGCTGAATATTAAATGTGTGTACAGGTGTGACAAAGAGCTGCAGTCATTGTGTGCACTGAAGCAGAATTCCAGTTTTATCCTCTCCACAGCTCCATATTGAATGAAGGCTTGAAGCTATTTTCCATGCAAAGCATATTTTCTCGTATTTTTGTGTCACTGTGAGGAGAATGGCGGAAGGATGACGTGTGCGTGCACAATGTGGCGCTCAGTTAACGGGAACGTCATATTCTACCATTATTATCCTTTTGATTTTTCTTACTATGAATAAATAAATGAATTAAAACATTCCAGAATATCCGAGCACTGTCAGATATTTAGTCTTTAATGAATAACGGCAGCATTCATCATTTAATCTCTTGCATTTAGTGATCAAATTTTGCAAGTTTGCTATTGTTGCTGCTCCCAGAACATCCACAGAAATACAGTTGGATCCAGACACTTGGTGCTACTATTCCCGTCACTCCTGCCAGCAGTATTCTGCTGGAATTTCTAATCCAAATCAGCAGAGTGCACGTGACACACTGAATGGTGAGCACATTCAAATTCAGTGTCCATGTTGAATGTTTTGTGCTTTCGGAGAATTGCTAAGCAGCAGTAGCAAGCTGGGCGTTCATTATTTAGGAGGATGTCTTATTTTCTCTGCTGTTCATAATTGCTCTTTGGCCAAGCAACAATGTGTTTTACCCGATAAACCGAGGGACTTTTCAGTAGAATACCCGCTAAAATATCTGAAAGCTGCTGATAGGGAGACGTTTAGTACTTCACCAAGCTGTGGTTGACGCAAATGCAACTTTCTGTTTTAACGATTTCTTTGGTTTCTGCAGACTTCAGTGGGAATATCTTTCTGGGGGGGGGGCGTGTCTCCAGCTTAACCACAGTAGCACTACGGTTCACTTCAGTGCAGCACAGTTTGGACCAGCACTGCTCAAAGTGGGGTGGGGTGTGTTTAGGCTGCTAGTCGCTGTTATCAGCTACAGAAAGATTCCAACACTGTATCAGCAGGACACAGGCGGAGTGAGCTGGAACTGATGGGGCCGATGAAATTTATGCAAATTAATTGAATAAAGACACCAGGTTTTCCTCTGGTGGCCTCTCAGTATCTCTCATGTCATTCAGATTATGAGCGTTGTGACGAGTTGCTGGACTAGCGCCACCTGCTGTTGTTCTTGGTGATTCACTGCTGGTATATGTGGCAGGTATGTAGCATTTTATTTGTCAAGTAAAGAGGCAGCCAGTTCAATGTCCAATGAAAGCAAAGTTCCAAATCTTCCCAGAGGACCAGGATGGAAGTCAGAACAGTCTCTTGGTAGGTGTTAGCTGCTAGGTGCTAATGTTCTGTGTGTGTATGCGTGTGTGTGTGTGTGTTAGACAAGTATGAGGGACGTGTGAGCCACGTCTGGACTAACTATCAATCAATCAATCAATCTTTATTTATATAGCGTCTTATACAATCAAAATTGTTTCAAGGCGCTTTCCAGAATCCCAGGGCCTGACCCCAGACAAGCAACAGTGGCAAGGAAAAACTCCCCTTTAACAGGAAGAAACCTTGAGCAGGACCAGGCTCATGTAGGGGGGCCCTCCTGCTGATGGCCGGCTGGGTAAAGAGAGAGGAGAAGGGGGAGGACAGGTAGAGGATAGGATGGGTAGGAGAGGAGAGGGGTAGAGGAGAGGAGAAGTAGAGTGGAGGGGAGGTAGAGGAGAGGAGAAGGAGGAGGAGGGGAAAGAGGAGAGGAAAGAAGAGGAGAGGGAGAGGAAAAGGAGAAGGAGGGGGAGAGGAGAGGAGAGGGAGAGGAGAGGAGAGGCACAGAGCACAGAAACACACACAAAAAATATGATGCACAATCACTTCAGCGGGGCCGTAGGTCATTATGCAGCTCCGAGGGCGGCGATACCTGTAAATAAATAGAGGGGGGGGGGAGAAGCAGAAAAACTACACAAGAATCAGCATAACTAGTCTGCTTGATGAGGAGAGGAAAGGAGAGGAAAGGAAACCATGACCCAGTGGAGTGACAGAGGCCTGTCAGGTGATCATGTTTCCGGACCCCGGCAGCCTTGGCCTATAACAGCATAACTAAGATGTGACCTAACGATTAGACGACCCCTAGGTATGATAATTTGTCTGTCTATGATAGAAACTGGAACTACTGAATTAGTAACAATAAGCTTTTTCAAAGAGGTAGGTTTTGAGTCTGATCTTAAAAGTAGCGATGGAGTCAGCCTCCCGTACCTGGACAGGGAGCTGGTTCCATAGCAGGGGGGCCTGGTAGCTAAATGCTCGGCCCCCCATTCTACTCCTGGAAACTCTGGGAACCACAAGTAGACCAGCATTCTGAGAGTGGAGCGGTCTATTGGGCTGGTAAGGTATCACTAGCTCCTCCAGGTAGGATGGAGCTAGGCCTCTGAGGACCTTGTAGGTCAAAAGAAGGGTTTTAAAAATTATTCTAAATTTAACGGGCAGCCAATGAAGCGACGCCAGTACAGGAGTAATGTGATCTCTTTTGTCAATACCTGTCAGAACTCTGGCTGCAGCATTTTGGATCAACTGGAGGCTTCTTAAAGAGTTGTTTGGACACCCTGATAATAAAGAGTTACAGTAGTCCAGCCTGGAAGTAACGAATGCATGGACTAACTTTTCAGCATCAGGCTGCATCAGTAGCTTCCTAATCTTTGTGATGTTCCTCAAGTGAAAAAAGGCACTTCTAGAGACTAATTTAATGTGTGAGTTGAAGGAGAGATTTTGATCAAAAGTTACTCCTAGATTCCTCACAGAGAGACTAGATGTTAATGAGATACCATCTAGAGTGATCATGTGATCTAATCTATCCCTGAGAGGTTCAGGACCAAACACCATGACCTCAGTTTTTCCTGGGTTAAGGAGGAGGAAATTTGAAGACATCCAGGACTTTATGTCTTTAAGACAGGTCTGGAGCTTCACTAACTTCTCTGTCTCCTCGGGTTTCATGGATAAATAGAGCTGAGTGTCATCAGCATAACAATGAAAATTTATCCCATGCTGCCGAATAATGGGCCAGATTCACCAATATGTTCTTAAGAATCTTCTTAGATTCTTTCTTAACTTGTTATTAAGAAGTTTTTTAAGAAAACCCTACGTCGGATTCATCAACGCGTTCGTAAGCCCCAGAATTGTTCGCAGCTGTGTTCTTAGATTGATGAATGCCATCTGTTCGTAAATTGAAAGCGCGTGCCAGGTGAGTCTAATTAACATACGATTAGCATAAGTCACCGCCCACTAATGCCCATAAAAGGAACTGCAGCAGGACCCTGTAGACAGAGCAAAAAGCAGCCAAATGCCCAAAGCGAAATGCCCAAAGCTTGCCTCTCCACGCCTGATTTCTGACGCCGTGTTGAACAATCAAGAAAGGATGGCTAACACGCTTGATAAAATTGCCTCAACCCTGATGACTATAGCCAACACGCTTAAAGAAATCAACGAGAATGTAAAAAAAAAAGAAGAATGTAAAAAAAATAAACGTGTAAAAGCTGTGCTCGGATTGTGACAATAATGCATTTTATTCACAAACGGGCAATTAATCGCGCTCGAACGTGAACTGCGTGCCTGCAGTCTGGCCCCATCATTGCGTCAGGACGCACATCCTCAGTTGTGGCTCTGTGTCCAAACACATCCAGCGCCCCTTTAACATGCCGATGGTGCGTTCAATGGTGGAGCGACTGCGCGCATGCATCTGATTGAATAAAACTCCCTGTGGAGTCTGAGGGTTGGTCAGTGGTGTCAACAACCAGGGAGCCAGGGCATATCCTCGATCCAGGTGACCACCCGGATCATTAGCATGCAAATGGTCCACAGGAGCTATATTTTCAAGCTCTCTCCCCAGCGATTTCAGAACTGAAGAAGCCTTCTGGATAGAAGGCGAAACGTCTTCAAGAGAAGAAACCCAGTCCAGTTGACAGAGAAAACTACCTTGGATATTGGCCTATAATTTGCTAAGACATCGGGATCCAGTGATGGTTTTTTAAGCAACGGCTTAATCACTGCCACCTTGTAGGACCGGGGTACATAACCTGACACTAAAGAACCATTGATCTGGTCCAGGATAGAACTGCCTATCAATGGTAAAACATCCTTCAACAGGTGTGTTGGGATGGGATCTAAGAGACACGTGGTGGTCTTGGATTTCTGAATTAGCGATGACGCCTCAGAAAAATATATAGGGCTGAAGGAGCTTAAGGGCTCGTTGGAGACCCTGTATGTTCCCACAGTCGGCACATCTGGTGATGGTCCAGTTGTTGGGATGGCCTGGTTAGCTTTCTCTCTGATAGCTAGAACTTTATCAGTGAAGAAGCTCATGAAGTCTTCACCACTAAGGGAAGAAGGGATACGTGGATCTAAAACACTGTGACTCTTGGTTAATTTGGCCACAGTGCTGAAAAGAAACCTGGGGTTGTTCTTATTTTCCTCAATCAAAGAAGAAAAATAAGCTGTTCTAGCCTTGCGAAGGGCCTTTTTGTAAACTAATAGACAGTCTTTCCAGGCTACATGGTAGCTGTCTATTTTACAAGAATGCCACTTCCATTCCAGTCTTTGCACTTTCTGCTTGAGGGTCCTGATATGTGAATTATACCAGGGGGCACACCTCCTCTGATTTACTATTTTCTTTTTCAGGGGGGCAACAGAATCAAGCGTGATTCTCAGTGAGGTTGCTGCACCTTCAGCAATAGAGTCAACCTCAGCAGGGCTAAGATTATAATGATTGATCCCTGGGGAAACACACGGTGGTCCTGGGATCAGCACAGGGATCACTTCCTTAAACTTAGCTACAGCATTATCTGAAAGACATCTGCTATAGTAAGACTGAGCTCTGAGCATAGAAGAATCCTTAATCATAAATGTAAAAGTGATCAAAGAATGGTCTGACAGGACTGGGTTCTGAGGGAACACTGACACATGTTCTACCTCAACACCATAAGTCAGAACTAGATCTAGGGTGTGGTTAAAGCTGTGAGTTGGTTGGTTTATCTGCTGGAGGAAACCAACTGACTCAAGTAATGAAATGAAGCCATTTCTAAAGCTGTCATTTATAACGTCGATATGGATATTAAAGTCTCCAATGATAATGACTTTGTCCGTTCTAAGGACCAAGTCAGATAAGAAATCAGAGAACTCAGACAGGAACTCTGAATGTGGCCCAGCAGGGGGCCGATATACAACTACAAACAGAAGTGGCTTTTCTGTCCTCCAGTTCAGATGAGTGATGCCAAGAGTCAGGCTTTCAAATGAACTGAAGCTATGTTTTGGTCTGGGATTAATTAATAACTTGAAGTGATAGATTGCTGCCACTCCCCCTCCTCGACCAGTAACACCTGGAATATGATAATTAAGATGGCTAGGAGGAGTAGATTCATTTAAGCTCACATACTCCTCCTCCTGAAGCCAGGTCTCAGTAAGACAAAATAAATCAATGTGATGATCCGCTATCAGGTCGTGCACTAACAGGGATTTACACAAAAGAGATCTAATATTTAACAGTCCACACTTAATTGTGATATTAGTTTCTGCAACTTGTGCTTCAGTATTAATTTTAATAAGATTTTGGTGATTGACCGCTCCCCCACTCTGTGCTTGGTGAACTTTTAACCGTGGAACAGAGACTACCTCTATAGTGTTAAATATGTTATTGTTGGTGGGTGAGGGTTCTAAGGAAGCAGCAGAGAGGTGTGTAAGACTACAACTCTGCATCCTGGTCTGGACCCTGGATTGTCAGGTCACTTTGGGTCTAATAAAATTAGCCAGATTACTAGAAATGAGAGAAGCACCATCTCGCGTGGGATGGACACCGTCTCTCCTAATCAGACCAGGTTTTCCCCAAAAGGTGCTCCAATTGTCTATAAAGGCCACCTGGTTATCGGGGCACCACCGTGACAGCCAGCGACGAAGCGATGACATGCGGCTAAACATCTCATCGCTGGCCAGATTGGGGAGGGGACCAGAGAATGCTACGGAGTCCGACATCGTTTTTGCGTAGTTACACACCGACTTCAAGTTAATTTTAGTGACCTCCGACTGACGAAGCCGGGTGTCGTTGGCTCCGATGCTCTGGCCCCCGGAATGCACCTAACTGTGGTCGCTGGAGTCGGCTTCACGTGGCGCAAAACAGAGTCGCCAATTACCAGGGTCGGTTTCTCAGCGGGTGTGTCGCCGAGTGGGGAAAAGCGGTTAGCCACGCGAAGCGGTTGGTGGTGCACCGCGGGCCTTTGTTTTGGGCTACGCTTCCACCCAGCCGCCCTGGCTAGCCGGCTGGTCGGCTGCTGCCGGGGGACCGCTAGCTGTAGCTACGCTAGGCGGCTCCGCAGCAGCTAGCTTACCCTGGCTACATGACGCAACTCCAGCTAACTCCAAACTGCGGAACCGCGTCTCAAGCTCGCTAAGTCTTGCCTCCACAGCCATAAATAAACTACACTTTCTGCACCTATTCCCTTCACTAAGGGAGGCAGAGGAGTAACTAAACATTTCGCACTCTGAACAGACAAAGACACCGGGTGAAACAGACGGTGAGGCCATGCTAACGCTAGTGATCGGCGAAGCCCTGTATTTGTTTAATATGGGTTGTTTCTCACTGTTGATATCGGGTGACTAGAATGTCTCAAGTGTTTAAAATTTTAAGTAAAGTGAATACAACACACCAAGTGTTCAATATTAAGTGAATACAACACACCAAGTGTTCAATATTAAGTGAATACGGCACCCCGTGCACAATGCAACCAACGAACGATAGAGGAGACAGGAAGTGACGCAAGGTAAAGATTTAAGTAAACCTTTAGCTTTAATCGGAATAATAGAGAAGCACCGTACATGATATACTCATGCTACACTGGAGCTAAGAACCAATTAAAAGTGTGTTTTAAATGTCATTCCTAGAGCCAGCCAATTTAATTGGAATTCTAATTAGACTTTTTATTTATAAAGCTTTCCTCTGCTTCTGTCAGCACATTATCCTTGCAAAGTTGCTCTTTTGAGCAAATGTGAGCCATTTATTTATCTTGATTGTTTATTCTGTGTAACCATGTGAGTGGTTGTTCAGAAACTGGAATCACACTGATTAAGATATATAAAATAAACAACCGAGGGTCAGCATACCTGCAGTGAATTACCGTCACTGACATTAGGTAGAATTTAACATTGCAGAATCACTTCCTGTTCCCCAGGATGTGGTTGTACCTGTGGGGGGAAATAAAGCTATCACCAGAGGGTTGGCCTCATTCGTGGAAGCCTTCTTGTATTTTCTTTTTTACAATCTTTAGTTACCCATTTGGACGCAGATGAAGCAGCTACCCTGATATTTGCCTGACTCCTAGCTCCGAGCTGCTCACCACACTGACGAGTTAAAATAGAGGGAAGCTCCTTTTTTTGTGTACTTAATCCCAACATTTGGTTAAAGCCGTATTTTTATCCTTCCTCGACCTCTGCGAGGAGGTGCGCCGTAGTGCAGCGCGGAGGACAGATTGCCTGGGTCGGGCAGTCTGGGAAGGTGTAATTTCAGATGTGGTGGAAGCGGCCAGAGCAGCAGTTGTCGGAGGTCATTCTTCAAAAGGAGCTCTGGAGTCATGAAGAGCAGCTGTAACCTGAAGTCTGGACCTGATGTGTGAGGCCTCGGAGGGCACGACGCCTCCATGGGAAACATATGGTCATCTGGGCCTGTGAATCATGGAGACACACTCCTTCCTCTGAGGAGTTGCTCGGACGCCCGAGAGTGCAGACACATGTTTTCCTGCTCTGTGTTGAATCCTCCTTCACATGGAAGTCTTGGGAAGCTCTTGTGGCCTTTTATTCATATTTGTCACCATAAATCTGATAAACTGCTAATCTTAATCTGTGTTTAGAGGGGACGGTCCAGAGTTTGAACAGATTATAGTGAGGTTAATCTGGCTGAAAATGGCAATGCAGCTTTAGATTAGTCTGCTTGTTCTCCCATCAAACATAACGCTGGTCATCACAGTGCGAAGAGTTTTATATTTAAGACCCGCTAACCTCTGTTCCTTCTGTGTAAAGATGGGTGAGCGAGCGCTTTCAAAAGATGGTAAATTTAGCTCCTCTGGAGAGCCAAACGGCGTGAGATGGCTCCTGTTGTTGTGAGAGGGTGAGACAAGCCGATGGTGCAGGCATTGTTAGGTCTGTTCAGCCTCCGCAAGCGAGAGAGGAGAGACGGCAGAATGGGCTTTAAGCGGAACCTTCTCACATCAGCGGCTGCCTGCATGTGGGCGTCAGCGCTCCTGGCTGTATTTATGGGCTATAATGTGAGCAGCGGAGCTACATTTCCGTCACGGGACCTGGCAGTCTGCTCCGGGCAGGGCACCGTGAAAGCCTGTCATCAAGAACCGCGGCCTCCTGTGATTTATCAGGGTGGGATGTTCTTCAGAGGTCGGGATGAGTCCCATTTTCCAGAGCCATATGTTTGCTGGCTGCGTTTAGCTATTCTTAGAATAAAAATGCTGTTTCATCTTAAGGCAACTTCAGGGTTTTTTTTAGGGATTTATCGTCATTGTTGCCATGAAAAAATATCACTCAAAGGTGAAACATGCACATCAGAATTCAACTATTCATTAAACACAAAAGGACGTGATGGGTCGTACGCCTGCTTTACATTCGCCGCAATCTGTCGCTGGAATGCCGCGGTAATAAAGATCCTTTACAGTCCCTGCAGTCACCGCATCTTTAGCTGCTTTTAAATCTTTCAAGATCTTGCTGTTCACACTCGGTAGGAACCCGGGGTTGCTAACCAGCTCCGGCACAGCCGACGATCGATTTGGTTTCACCTCTGTTCCTGTCTCAGGTTGAACAAATCGGACCCCTGCTGGGTGAGTGTGACGCTCGCCAGCACATTACAGTGGAGTAACGGCCCCATCTTCAGCTGCCGGAGATTTACCTTCAGTCCGACTCCGACCCGGTCGGACGTCGGACCGCTCTTTCGAGTGGACCGCTCTTTCGTGGCGAGTGGAGCCTCACGCTCGTCTCCTGAGGGTCGTATCTGCACTGCTGATTTCAGATGAAACGCCTCCGCCGCTCTAATCACAGCACATATGAGCGCTTCACACGGTCCGCAGTTAAGAAAAAGAGAAGGGCTAATTGGCACTGCCACGTTCTCATCCAGGTGTGTGTGTGTGTGTGTGGGGGGGGGGTGTATATTGTCGCTGTCTCTACATTCCTACAGAGTAAATGCTGCGGCCCCCATCCGTCCACCCTCTGCTGGAGTTTTTCTGCAGCCGATGGGTCTGAATTAGAGACGTCGCCTCCCCACGGTCTTTAGCATTCATTGGATTTCAAGGTTATGCACGAAGCACCGAGCTTCTGCTAAAATAGACATTTTTGCCGGTCCGTGGTTCAGGAGGATAGCAGGAGACGGGGCTGGTGTAATCTGCCTCAGTGGGATCAGTCTTTAATGGAGTTAGCGCTTTTCCGGTCTGACCTTGCTGCCCGTGGCGTCACAGCAGCGTGAAGGGAGCCCTCGCTGATCCCACCGTCGCCGAGAGAGCGGCGGAACGGAAGGTGAAAGAGAAATCAAACCCGTGTCGTGTGCAACAGAACGTGATGTAGGTGGAAGCAAACTCCAAAGCTCTAGGACATGCTGCCTGGGTTTACGTAATTACCGGACTTTGAGTGGTGAAATCTGCTGAAATCTGATATTTTGTAACTCTTCCAGTGTCACTGGAGTCATTTTCCCTGCTAGAGGGAACCACAGACCGGCACAGTTACGTGACTTTCGGCATATGAAGTCTTTAATATTTCCAACTATACTGGAGAGAAGTGGGACAATCGAGGCCTTTTTTCACTTGTTGCCATGGTGACTCATGTTATCTGTGTTCCATTAAAAATGCTTTTTAAATCCTCAAGCATGAACTCGGGGTAACTTTGACTCGGAGTTGACTGAACTAACTCTTAACGCCTGTCCTGAAACTAGAAACCCTGAAATGTCATTATTGCTACTTTCCCATAACTCTCCCACCTTCCCTCTCCTTCCCAAACATTTTCACTTCCTCCTTCCTCTTCGGTCGCTTGGGTGACCACAGACATCCCATATCAGTAGGCGCGTCATGGGGTGTGTCGCCCCGCTGCTCGGACACAGCGCAGCCTCCACATTACCCCGGTCGAGTAAATGGGGAAGAGGAAGATTTAAATATTAAAGCTTTTTAACTGGCCTCACCAGAATGTTCACAGAATTGAGTTTATAATCTACACGGAATAGGTTACAGTTGTACAATTACATTTTTTTTTCTCACACTGAATTATGAACATCTCTGTTGTAGCCACGTAACCAAGGTTACCATTACGTGCCAACTCTCGTATTGATGCTATCTACTTTCTGAAACGCTTTCATCCAGAAATATTGACCTTTTTTTGCTGTTTATTTATTAACACGGGTGACTGTGCAGCCTATGGCCTCAAGCCCTGCCTCGCCCATCCGGTGCTTCCGCATTTAATCAGTTAATCAGTTCCATATTGTGTGTCATTAATGTGCTCCTTCACCAAAAACACATCCTCTAGCCTTACCTCCTCCACTGAAAGGGGAGCAGGTTGTCCTCCACGTATGCTCGAAGGACGTGCATGCAGGCTAGAGCGCTGCTCTTTTTAGGGGATTTCTTGAGACAGCAAAACAGGATGTGTCTAACATCAACTACAAGACCACCGCAGCGTGTTGGCAGGAAGCTGGAGCCACATATAACAGCAGTCATGGTGGCGAACGGCGAGGGAAGCGCTGCTTCGGTAGCCAAGGGTAACGGTCTCATCAACAGCCATTAGGGAGGCGCTATCTCTTTGTATTTTAGTAGAACTAGAAATACTTGTGAATTGTGAAAGTGCTCCCTGCTCCAAGTGGTCCTGGCTGAAGCGGCACAAACAGATGTAACACCGGACACATCAACACCTGTAGTATCTGAAGTCTGTGCCTCTATTCTCTGCAGGCCGTGACCTTTGTAAAGCCACGACTTGTTTTTCAGCCAGTCTGACGCCATCTTAAGATCTCACGTGTCCTGCGACCCTTGTTCTTTCCATAAGTTTGAGGTGTATATTTTGTTTCTTTCCCGTGAGAGGAGCTGATAAGAGGTGATACTGGGGTCCATAGGCTCCTGATTGTTCTTCACATGAGGATGTGTACCATGAGGCCTTACTCCCATTTTTGGGAATAACTGGACTGACCGTATAAGAAGGGGCCATCGAAGTAAGCTCTTCACCATTTGACCCACGAAACCTCCCTCGGTCAAACTGCAGTGTCCGATAGATACCTGACTGTTCTCTCCGATAAACATCTCATATAACCCAGTCGGTGTCGACGAAGATTCCTTCCTCATCAGCACCTCTCGACTACCATCAGAAGAAATACGGATGTCAGCTTTCAAAACGCATATTTGTAACATGCTCACGGAACTGCAGAACAGTATGAAACAGCAGGAACTGCTCAATAATCACATGCTATAATTACCAGTATCACCCGAAAAACCACAAATCCTAAACTGAGCACAAGCAGGTTCCAAATGAGACAAACTTATGCCAGAACCATATGAACATGCCTCCGTGCCCCTTTGAAGCCAATATGACCTTAAAGTCTCTCAATGAGAGAAATTCAGCGGCCACAAACCCCCCAGGAAATATCTGAACATACTGACCATTTTTGAAATCCTCATAACCGTGTGAAACACTTTTGGACACATGAAGATTAAGATGAGGCGTCTGTACTTGGTTTTTCTCTTTATTAACTTAAGCATCAGGTGCTTTGCTGACCCGGACGACTGAACCTTCAGTCGTTCCTCGACACTTGTATCATCTGACGAATACATCAGAATCAACATTTTCATTAACCACAGAATAAACAGTTAAGTTAATAAACAACGAGATAAGAGAACAACTGTGAGCTACACCCTCTGTTCAGGGAATAACCGTTAACGTCTGCTGATATTTACAGTATATCTCTGGGTTGTGCGTGCCAAAAGCAGCGAAATGATAGAGCTTACCTTTAAATGAAAAGTTTATAAGTTGACATGGCTGTCATTCTTGCCTGCATGTCATTTAGCATTTTATGCTCCAAAAACTCAGATAATTGACAGCCATTTATCCGGTAAATTGAAAACTGCCGGTCTCGGCGCTGGCGGTGCATAGTTGTGGAGGATTGAGGGTCTTTTTTCAGTGAAAAAGACAAAACTGTGTAACAGTTAATAGAAGGCCACATTTTTATAGAAAGGCCTCCAACAGATTAGGTTCACAATGTTGTGGCTGTACAGCATTTTTACATCTTTAGCTGTGCACTTTTATCAGCCTTGAAATTTCCCTGACGCACCAGGCGGGACAGAGTGTAGCTTGTCCACACGTGCCTCACGCAACCTTGGCAGCAAAAACATCAGTATTTACAACAACAGGACAGGTCCCACACTGAGATCGCTGTCATGTGACTGGACCTGCAGAGTGGATCCCTCTGACCTCATGGAATCTGTATTCATGAAGTCACAGAGGAAGCAGGTCCATCGCTGTGTTGCTACCAGGTGAAATATTTTAAGTTGCCTTTTTAAAATGATTCCTGGAAACGAAACCTGTAATTACAGGTTTCGTTTCTGTGCTGTCAGCATGAAGCTAATTTCAGATCGTCATTATTTTAAGCTGCTTCACACATTTTAGCTAAATCTGTCAGAGGAAAGAAATATATTGTGAATAATCTGGAATATTATAGCTAAGTACAGTGTGACAAGTATGATTGACTGTAGTTAACCTTTTATGGCTGAATAATTGCCAAGTTATTGCTTTGTGGATTTTGAATTCGACTTTTGCATATTTCTTTTAATGTACTGGTGCAAACATGCAAAGTTTTAATGCTAGATTCAAATAGTAGAGTTAATTTACATCCTTCCTTCTAAAGGTCAGAGGGGTTTTGCTGCAGAGCTCATTCACTTTGATCAAATAACTCAGCCTTTTATGTGAAATACAACCCGCTGGCCATATTTGATCGTTTGTTCAGCGCTGAACGCAGAGCTTTCGCATGGATATAAAGCTGATAGAGACCTGCATCACTTTCATGTCCCTACAAGCTCAGACGGAGGCGTGTCTGCTCTTGTTTTGAATGCAAACACACAAGGCAGATCTCAATCAGAGTCAGCGTCTGCATGTGAAACCACAGCGTGCTTGGTGATGATAAATGGCCGCGGAACAGAAACTGACATCGGATGGTGCTGCTCCGTCTTCAAACGTCAGCAAACAGGATGGACATGTGAAACAGTCAAACGAAAACAACAATCTCATCCTCACTAATGAAAGTGTAGGATAAAACTAGCTTATATAATATTTACCTTCATGTGCCTTATTTCTCGCCATCTTGGTGACGATGACATTAAATACATTGATTCACTTATTCGTTATTGGTTGCTATGACCGCTGAATAATTAAGCACTTTTGAATGAACGTTTGAATGAATTTAATAAAAATACTAGAACAAAAGATGGGTTTAGCTTGATAAATTAAATAGTTAAACTTTTGTTATATGAGTGTATGTAGTTGTATTTAATTTGTAAACAAAACAAAAAGAATTCTGTTTTTAGTTATTCTATTTTAGAGCTGCACCTAGAAATTCACTACATTTTGCTATAATAATGTTTAATGGACCGTGCCCCTAAATATTGCTTGATTTTTGCTCTGTAACTCCTCCTCAGTCTCATTCTGATTTCTTCATTGCTGTTTTACCTTGATGTTGAAAGTTCTGATGTTTAAATCCGGTTTACACAAAGATTTGGCATTTAGATTGTGGGCAGAGCTTAACATTTACTGCAAAAGCTTCCTGATTTTGGCTCCGGATCAACAAACCTGAAACAATAATCCCTCCACGCGTACCTTCACATTTCCACATGAAGCCTAACCGGCAGGGCAATCCCCCAGATTTCCCACGTGCACATCTCCTCCGCTGCAGCTGCCTTATAAACTGCCATCGATTTCTGGTGTGGGTGCGATAGCATTAAAGGATTAAGCGGTAAGCATGCAGACATGTCGCAGGCCCTCCACTCACATCTGCAAGCACAGCGCTGCGGCTCAATGTAGGTCAGAGCAGACGGATGTGGGGGATGGAGAAAGGTGAGGAACAAGCGAGGAGATAATGAAGAGGAAGCGTTTCATTATCACGCTGCCGTGGGAGGGTTTGACTGATTTGTAAGATTCACGAGGAAATTGGAGTCCTCCTCCTGTTCATCACAGATGTGACTGTTGTGCCTCCTCCTGCTCGCTGCAGAACCAGCAGCAGTGCCAGATGCAAATGACAGAGAACGTGTCCTGAAAGAGCAGCTGCTTGATTGCTGCATTAACGCTGTCTTTCATCTGCTCCCGCGATTGATTTAGGAGCACGGGGAGTGGCTGAGCTTTCCTCCGCAGCTGCTCCTTGGTGGTTGGTGCAACAAGAGATTAGAAGTCGCTGAGTAACGTTTAGTAACGTTTGCACTTCTTGTTTCTGCAGGCACATTTAGCTGCGTAGTTCCTGTTTTTGCCACATGATTGGCAAACATTCTGTTCCTGTTGAAACACAACCCAAGTCTGCTTTTGGCCTGGTGGGTAGTATAACAGCAACTGCACACACACACACACACACACACACCACACACACACACACACTAGAGGTGTTGATAACGTGGAAATGCATCTTCTGTCACATCACAGTTCAGGTTGTAAGATTTTCTATTTCATACCTTCTTTTTCTTTTCTTCTTTAACAGCATTCCTCCCTTTGTCTGCTCTTAACGACCCGAGAGCTCTTTACATTAATTTAAAGGGACAACTCCTCTAGATGGCGCTGTTGCTCCATCTTTTGTGACCTTCCACCTCCACCCACGGGTCCATATATTTGTTGTTTCTGGACAGTTTGGCTGAATTCTCATCAGGTTTAATGGCCACACTGTCAGTTGTTTTTTGTGTAGTCCATCATGTTTGTTACAGTTTCCAATACTGCCCCCGTTAAAATCTGCTGTTACTGCAACTGTTGCTCTGTCAGTGGAATTTATGAGAAAATCAATACATTTGATCAGTAAACAAAAGAATGCATTGATGTATTAAAGTTCAGCAAGAGTAGCCTGGATGAGATGGGAAATTCTGAGTAGCGTAGAGAATCTGGGCAAGTATCAACAAGTTTCACTGCAGGAATGAGGTTTCAAGGTTACCCAAGAGCTCATTGGCATGGAATTAAGAAGTTGTGCTTTCAGCATGAAATATTTCACATTTGAAGATGAGGATGGCCCCAACGACCCTGACTAGCTGGTGAGGCTTGATTTAAAGAGCTGTGAGATGGGGAATAGTTCAATTTTGCTATTCTTTGTGCATGTGTTTGTGTTTTTGACAAAAAGAAGTAAAATATCACCACCATGCTATTCTGTGCTATTGAATGCATTGTAGAGGTTGGACTATAAAAGCTTTTGGCTGATGTGTAGACAGACTGTGTTGCGCCAGATGGTTAGCTCTCTCACAGCTCCACCAGATTGGGAAGTGGCGCATTTTAATCCGCAGAATAGTCCGCATGGACCCAACAGACGAGTCTGGATCAGATGGGGAAGCTGCAACCAAACTCCAGAAAAGTGCCACTTTTCATTAGTGGAGAGTCTCACGTTGTCATCTCACAGGTTTGAGTGAGCTGATGTGTAAACGGAAATTGCTGCTTCCTGAGCGCACGCTTGCATCAGCCGCCCGTTGCTCGACTCTTCCCTTTCGTGACCTTGCCGGGACGTGTTATTTTGTAAGCGCTTGAACTGCTGCAGTGTGAATATTAAAGGGAAGTGGCTTTAAAGTTTTAGGGCAGGACCGGCGCCACTCTGGAAGGGTTAATATTTCATGAGGAACAAGCCCTTTTGGCCAGCGCCGTATTTGACAGAACCTACGCTCTTGTACATGCGCTCCTGTAATAAGCAGAATAAAAGAGGATGGCGTGTTCTCTGGACAGCGCCATCATGTCCTCACCCTGTCCTCAATGTCCCCCTGTGAGAAGGGATAGGTGGTTAATATTGGCCTTGTTCAGTAGTATTATGAGTGTCCTCTTTGGAATAAATTGAATCTCTGTTTGTGTTGTGAATGAGAAGAACAGAAGCTGTGACTCCTTCAGAAACCTCCTCAGACTGGCTCTTAACTTTCAAGAAAATGCAACTGGCTCATCCTCTGGCTCATCCTCTGGGCCCTCAGCAGGGCCCCTGAAGTGATCTTCAGGATTTCCAGTTTGATGCTGCGTGACTGGATTCCCTCAAGTAGTTTCCAGTCACCCAGCAGGAAGTCAGTGAATGGCTGGAGTTGAGTTCAGCCACCTCTGGCTGTGACTGTCCTCGTGATGTATGAGAAATATCACTGTGGGCAACAGCAAGGCATGCTGGGACTTTAGGAGCATGATTGCATTGTGAATATTGGGGTTTATGTGCTGTGTGTCCAACAGGTCTGGCGACCAGCCTTCCTCACTAGTGCCATTCATTTAGTGCAGAGGTTTGAGTGTTTCACCCAATATAGAGTTTATGTACACATGTGTACATGTATACATGTGTACATGTCAATATGTTTGTGTATTAAATAAAAGGGTGGTGGTGACTGGTCTGTTGGGAACTGGACTGAGAAGCTGAGGGTATGCGGTTCGAGCCCCAGTGTGGACAAATGGAAGGAGTTTTGCTAGTTGGGGAAGGTGCTGGAACACCTTCAGAGCACTGCCGAGGTACCCTTGAGCAAAGTACCAACCCCACAAATGCTCATATAGGAACTGGCGGTTCACCCTGCCTTCACCCACTGTGTACCCTCGCCGTGACCCAAAAAGGATAAAGCGTTTAAGAAGATGAGACTAATGTTAAATAACGAGCCTGTGCTCAGTAGTTACATGCAGTTGTAATAAAAGCAGCGTCTGTAAACAGGAACACACATCAGCAAATGCTGCAGCTCCCCGGTGCTGTTTGATTCTGAAGTGTTTTTTTTCCACTTTTCATCCTCTTATTTTTGCTGCATTTACTGTCAGGACATTTTTTTTTTAAATATTATAATGGTCATCTTTTTTATGAGGAATTCGTTGCACGGAGGCGAGAAGTGTTTTTCCACCACCTTTTTTATAACCGTGTTGGCAGCCGAGTGTTTGTATCTAAAGTATCGGAACCACAGCTGTTGCACCAGAGACTGACTCTAATTTGTGTCTTCATGCTGCAGTAATGGGTACCTGTTGTCGGGGCGAAAGAATAATAGGGATGATTATGGGAGCTTTGCCAGGAATCAAAATGTGGGCTGGCAGAGAACGGGAGGACCAGGTGTGCACGGCTGGATATTATGTATGCAAACAGTAGAAATAGTTTGCTCTAATGAAGTGGTCCAGTCTATAAGTGTCCTTCCTTGCAACTTCTATAGTTGAATGTGTTAAGTTTGAAATGTCCCCGTTAGAATCAGCTACGATGTTCTGTCTGCCACAGCGCCACCTGCAGGCTGAAGGAGTCCTCTCCCACGCAGGTGCATTCAGCTCAGCAAACGGGTGAGAGAAAGAGGGGGAAGCGGCTAATCTGAACACCAGCAAACCTCAAAAACACCAGCAAACTTCAACTCTTCCTGTACTTTTTGTTTAGTCTCATAAGCCGATTGTTGTGCTCACCCGCAGCCGTCTGCGCTGCACAAACACGCAGCTTTAGCTGTGACTTCGGGCAAATCACACGTAGCCAAACATTCCCTCTATATTCTGGATTCCGTTTTAACTAGAAAATGCCCACTTTTATTGTTTAAGGTTTACAAATGCATGTGCTAGTGCACACAAGCAAACAAGCCTTCAAAATAAAGCAGTGCAGATGTTTCATGACTGTACTCTTACACCAGAGTCGTTAAAGATTTCTAAAAAAAATCCCCATTAACTTTCCTGGATCAAAGCAGCTGTGGGGGCTCTGGAGTTCATAAAAATAACTAAACCTTTAGTTAAATATCATGTTTGGTTGGACTGATGATCCACGAGTTTCCTGTGACAAGGAATGACAAAGAAAATTGCCCATTATGACCTAAACCGTTGTTTCATCCATTCATTTACATGACGAATGGAATTTCCAGCATTTTCCTCCAAAAAACAAAACACCGATGCTTCTTCCACGCGTCGTCATTGACTTTTACTTTTGGACATCTGAGTCATCTGAAATGGTTCAGAAAATTATAGTGGATGTTTCTGTCACAATTCCCACCCTAGTGTCAGATCTCTTAAAAGTCTACCTTACTGTCAGTTCCTGAAGCCCTAACACATCTGTCTCTAACATCTGCAGCAGTATTTATTTTAATCGTCCGCTGCCTGATTGATGAAGAATGGAACCCCAGTGTGTCAGCAGAGTTTTCATTTGAGGTTGATGGTGATTTATGCTCCCCTACATGTTTTCCTGTCTGCCCATTCACTCACTTTCGCTCCTTTTCCCTCCCCTGCTGGTCGTAAACCACACAATAATCCTCCTGAGGGGAAATGACCTGATCCCTCCCTATTGCAGAACTTGTTGTTTTTTCATTTCCCCCCCAACACCATCTATTGAAATGTGCTCTTTCCTGCATTCGTCATCTCCTCCGGCCTTGTGCTGTGTCTGGTTTGCCGTCTGGCACTGACTGGCAGCCATCTTCCTCCGGTTTTGCTCTGTCTGCCCTCCTCCCATCCCTCCATCTGTGCGAGGCATTTATGCTGCTTTGCTGCAGTTATTGAGGCACACATCCTGATTGCTACCAGGTGAGGCGGACTGGCTGCTCTCACACAGCCGTGCACTGCCAGCCTCGGGGCTCACACCCGCAGACGCCGCATGGGGAGCGCGCTCACGCTGGGACGGTGTGGAGCGCTGCTGAATACAGATGGCCTTTGCATGATGACAGTCCTGTCATTAGGCAGCTGTGCTCCTTTCTGCTTGATTTGTGTGTGTGTGTGTGTGTGTGTGTGTGTTTTAGGGCATGCCACGTCCACAGTTGTCTTTTCCAGGTGTCACATGGCATATTTTCCATTAACATCTGACCTAAACATGGCAAACATGTTGAAACTGCTTCACAGGGGGAAGATGTCTCAGACCTATTCTGCTTATGTTTGCGCTTGAAGAATTCAACGTGCTGCATGTTTTCATAGTCGTTGTTTGTGCAGATGTCCTGTTCTGAATCCTCCAGTCCCTTTGTTTTCTCTCTCCCATAGTCTTTCTGCTCCCTCTGGCCCAGTTGCTACCTGCTGCTTGGACATGGCCTCTTGTACTGTATGGCCCTGGGAAAGACGGCAGAGTTGCCTGGGATCCTGTCTGCTGCACCCAGCAGACACAGGAAGCTGTAATTAGAGTGAAAAAAGGTTAAATGCTTTATTTCCCCCCTCACCCATCCCTTTTTTTTTCAAGACTAGTTTGCTCTTGCATTGAGACCAACGCTCATAATTATGCGTGCTGGGGAAGATTGTATTCCTCTAGATGTGAGGCAATTTAATGCCTCATTTATTTACCTTCATCGCTGCGTTTTTCACTCTGTAAGCCATTAGTGAAGCTAATGTGCCGTACAGCAGCTCGCCTGCTTAACGAAGAATGAAAATGAGTGCTATCTTTTTGACAATGGCACATTTCCTTTCTTTGTCCTGTGAAAACCTGCTGAAAGGAGATCGCAGCCTCTCGGTGCAGTCCTGGCCTTTTTTGGCATTGTTGGAGTCCTGGTGTCCACTGTGATGGGCTGTAGTGGCCCCGTGACTCTGAGCAGGAAGTGTCGGGGGTCATGAGAACAGTGAAGGAATGGATGGAGGGTCGGTGTCGTCATGAGGAAATGAGTAATGATTTGGTGAATGAACTACAGATGCGGGGGAACATGGAGTTTTCCTGTGATCTCTGAGCTGTCTGTGCAAGCTCTGATGGTGCACAAAGAGATTCTCATTTATTTATGTAAATAGATATTTGGGAAAGATGGGGTACGGCGGTGAAACAGCAACATGCAGCGAGGAAAAAAAGGAGCCCTGAAACTAAGCAGGATTTAGTTTTCTGGAGACGGATCAGTTGTTGGTGTTGAAGTGGGAAAAGGCACAGACAAACATCCCAGTGAGTCACGGTGACTAAACTTTTTTAAAAAAAGAAACAATTTCCATTGGGAGATGTTATCACACTGACCTTTATTTAATCAAGAAATTTGTTTCTGGGGTTTTTTTTGGAATGATTTGCATGCTGTGAGACATTTAAGGTGACGTGTAAAGGCAGTCCTCTAATACCAGCTTTGCATCCTAACCCTTGATTGAGGAAGCCATGAATTTGATTGTAGGTAATAGCTGGTCCTCGCCTTTTCCCTTCCTCTTTCTGTGTGGGTGGAGAGCGGCCCTGGTTTGCCCTGTAGGCGGTGTTTTCCTGTGGTGTCTCTGCTTGCGCTGTGTTTTCATGCACGCATTCATGCGTGTGCACTTTCGGCTCCGCTAATTTGGGCGTTTCCTCTTCTCCTCAGGGTTGACTTTTATCCTGGAGGAAGCCCGGTCATGAGGAAATAGAAGCATCTGTTCAGGTGAGTGTCTCCTCGCCTCACATTTACCCATGTTCTGTGTTTTCAGGACTAATTGATTCTTCTGTTCTTCTACAGGCCCTCCAGCTGACCTCTGGGCTGAGTCCTGGCCGCGAGGCTTTGTTGTTGGTGGGCCAGCTGAACAGGTGTGACTGAGAGGTAATGACGTCCTGGGTGAGGCAGGGGCGGAGGCTGGTGCTGGTGGGAATGCTAGCCTGGGTCCTCCTCTTTCTTGCGCTCCTCTCCTACTTCTTGGACGCCCGTGTGAACGAGCCCCTGACCAGCACTGGCTCCGTACTCTGCCAACACCCGGACACGCGCCGCTTGGCATCTATACAGGCGTCCCAATTACACAACACCAACCTGGGCCCACGTCCTGAACTGGCTTCCACCTTGACTGCCACATACACCAGAGATGAGCCAAGACCTTCTGCAACCCCAGAGTTCAGTCTGGAAGCGAGCCAGAGCCCCGATAGTGCACCGGTCGCCATTTACGGTGGCCCGGAGGGAATCCACCAGGACTACCCGGACCCACAAAGTCTGGCTGCCTGGTCCTCCTTTGGTACCGAGAATATCGGTTCTCAGTCAGACCCTGTCGTTCAGAGTCGGGAGAGAACTTCCCAGAACCACGGGAGCATCACCCGCTACCGTGGGGGGGAGGAGGAGGAAGAGGAAGAGGAAGAAAGGCAGGAAAACGAAGACGAAGATGTAGCAAACGGCCTGAGGAACACAGCGGCCAGGAAGCCTGGTGGTGACTCCTCAGAGCTGGAGAAATATTACTTTTCCAAATCCATCTCTGTTGTGCAGCGGCTGTGGCGGGGCCACGTGTCTGCAGACATGCTCAGTCCTCGGCTGCAACGCGCCATGAAGGACTACGTGAGCGCCAACAAACATCAAGTGTCCTACCGAGGTCGTCGGCGCCCCAGCCAGTCTGCTAAAGAACTGCTGTGTGAGATGAAAGCCCAGGCCCGCCTGCAGATGGTAGACGGGACACAACAGCCCTTTTCCTCCCTGGGCTGGGCCAGTCTGGTACCGTCCCTTCCCCTGGAGCAGCTGCACAAACATCCGGACCAAGGTAGCTTCAAGAGCTGTGCAGTGGTCACATCAGCTGGGGCCATTCTACGCTCAGGCCTGGGCAGAGAGATCGGTGAGTGGCGAGACGTCTTTAAATGTTCATCTGTGATGTGCCAGTTTCACATGTTTAGGTCAGACAACACAGCTGCAGCCTGTCTGCTGCCTTTATCATACGGCTGCTTCTGCAGACATTCAGTTTGTAGAGTCGTCTGATCATGGATTAACAGTGAATCAACACCTCTGAGTAACACCACTCTCTCTCTTTCTCGCATGTCTATATGTGTTTGCATTTCAGCGTTACATAGACCACAGTATTATAATATTCTTCCATCTTTGCTGTGCAAAAAGGTTAGGGTTTGGTTTAGGTCAGGGTCAGGGGTGGTAGAGGTTTAGTTGTGATGTCAGAGTTAGGGTAAGGAGTAATGCATTATGTGTATGGATGTCCTTGCAAAGATAGAAGTCTAAGGATGTGTGTGTGTCTGACACAAAGATGGAGACAGAGAAAGACTTTGGCAGTTCTTTGGTCACCGTGGAGAGTGTGAAGTCAGTGGCAGATGGCTCACTCAAGAGGAAAAAATAAAAAAACCACCAACCCCTCTGGTAACCAAACATGCTCTGTTGAATCGCACGTAGCCTCGGTGCCTTTCCTCAGCTGCTGCGAGCAATGCTTCAGGCTTCAGGCTTTGTTTCGCGCTAATATTTTAACATGTAAGTGCTGTCACAGGTGTCACTTGACAAAGCGAAGCTGACAAAATGAGGTTGCGTGCGTGCAGCCTGTGCATGTTGACATGGTGGTGACTGCAATGAAAACATCAGCGACCAAAGCTGAAGGATCATGACGTCCATCCAAAGTTTCTCTTTGTTTTTGTAAACCTCGGCAGGCTCATGTCTCTGATTAAAGATAATCCACAGCTAACAGAAGCCGGATGGATGGAAACATTATTAGGTCAGTGTGTCGTGGCCGTAATGAGCTGAAAGAGAAAAGTAGGTTTTTCAGCAGACTGGGCGACTTGACAGTTGTGATGAAGCTCACAAATCGGATTAATTATGGAATGGCCTCGTGCTCCTTGGAGGGAGGCACTTTTCTTTAATTTAATCGCAACCGTCAACTGGAAATCATACACATACCACCCCCCACACACACACACACCACACACACACACACGCATGTTTGTGCTCACACAAAAACTAACAAAAGGTTCTTCAAATAAACTTGGCAGCAGTAATTCATGTGAAATCAGCGGCAGATGAAGTCTTTTGTTCCGTGTTGTGCATCAGCCAGTGATGTTCACCAGTGTTTGGGGAGAGTCACAGCTTTGGGCTTTTGATTCGCTATTCAATATTATGTGTGACTGCCCTCATGTGGTGAAAATGTGAACTACACTCTGAGCACAACATCTTGAAACACAACCCGAAGAAATTGTATTTTAACCATTTTAAATTAATATTTACAGTCAGAGCCTCTATAATAATATGTAGAAACGGGCTAAAAGGATAAATACATACATTTCACAAAAAATAGTCCGTTAGTCATAAAATTTTAAATTATTAGACTCTTCATTTTACTCAGGTCCACATTGTTACAATAAACAACACTTTTAAAATAAAAACGTCTGAGTATTTATTTTATGTTTCTTCCTTAATATGATTTTGTAGAAATCTGTGTTGTATTAGTGTTGTATAGGCGACATTGGAGGGACCAAATGTTTTTCTCTGGAGCATTTTTCTTCTCTAATGACCAAACAATTCAGAAATGGAGCCATTGGAGGACACTTATCTTTCCGCTAGATGTGTTGCTGTTGGTTGTCACACACACAATTTTATACTTGAAGATGTCAGTGTGTAGACGAAGGAATCATCTCAGAGAGCGAGGCTTTCACAGCAAAATTTATATATAGAATTATTTCTTTTTCCTTTCTGATGTTTGATCGTCACTATTTTGCCTCTTCTTTTCAATCCCAGACTGTTGTTCAGTTCATGTTTTCAAGCTCAGTGCAGAAACAAATCTGGGCTACAATCTCTAAATAAAATGCTGCATTGTGAATAATTTCCAGAACATAATTTCAGCCTGTTACCTGCCTCCAGTCACTCGAGTGTGTTCCATCTTTCAGACGCTCACGATGCAGTTCTGCGTTTCAACGCCGCGCCGACAGAAGGGTACGAGAGAGACGTGGGGAATAAAACCACCATACGCATCATCAACTCCCAGGTGAGAGAGAGTCTGGCACACCAGATAATGCAAACACATCTGTCTCGAAGAAGAAGATCATCATTTATGACATCGTTTCTTTAACGAGGCGCTTCATCGGAGGTTGCTCTGTGGTGGATTATATCTCAGCTCTGTCTCCATTTCACAGAAAAGGTGATGGATATCTGTTAATGGCATTTCAGTCAGGACAGATGAGGAAGAAATAAAGATAAGATGAAAGAAAATGGCTCTTTGTAATGCTGCATTATGTAATCAAGGGGAAGAAGATCAAAGGATCTGGATCTGGATGGATGGATGGATGGATGGATGGATGGATGGGTGGATGGCTGGATGGATGGATGGATGGATGGGTTAATGGATGGATAAATGGATGGATGGGTTGATGGGTGGATGGCTGGATGGATGGATGGATGGGTTAATGGATGGATGAGTGGATGGATGGGTGGATGGGTTGATGGATGCATGGATGGATGGGTGGGTGGATGCATGGATGGGTGGATGGATGGATGATGGATGATGGATGGATGATGGATGGATGGATGGATGGATGGGTGGGTGGGTGGGTGGATGGATTGATGGATGGATGGATGCATGGATGGGTGGATGGATGGATGATGGATGGATGATGGATGGATGGATGGATGGATGGATGGATGGATGCATGGATGGATGCATGGATGGGTGGATGGATGGATGATGGATGGATGGATGGCACATGCAGGGAGGACACACAAATGAGTGACTGGTCCAGCCTTTATAGAACCAGACGAGTGTGTTCTGTCTGTTTTCCCATCTCAGTGTTGTCAACAGATGTTTGTAACCAGGCAACGATGGGTTCGGATGATATTCTCTCTTTTTTGTAGATCCACTTTGATCTTGAATCTCGTGTTTCTCTGCAGATTCTGGCAAACCCGAATCACCGCTTCAACACGAGCTCCCTGTATAAGGATGTGGTGCTGGTGGCCTGGGACCCTGCACCTTACACTCTCGACCTACACAAGGTACGCAGGCTCTGTCCCATTACATGTTTCATCTGCCTCTCAGAGGTAGCGTCTTTGATGTTAGTCACAGTCCATGTTGATTTGGGATTGATATTCAGGGATGGGCTTTGTTGTTCATTTTCTGACTGTTTTAATTATTGAATTGATTTCTTTTGGGTTGTAATGTTCAAAACAAAACAGCAAAAAAACCCAAAAAACCCAGCTGTCATCATCTGTTGAATCACCTTTCAGTTCTCAGTCTAGGAATAGAAGCACTGAATTTACATTTTCTCATCACTTCCACCCCAAAGTCTCTGCGGGGCTTATTTAACTGCCCCGGGCTGCAGGCTGTTGATGTGTTAGACAGCAGAACCCTGATTTAGTCAGGCTTCCTTCAGCAGTTGCGTAGCGGCTCAGTGCTGCGTGCTGTGATCTGTTTTCTATACGATCCTGTTCCACCTGACCGAAGCAGCTACGGTCCGTGTCGATGTTGACGCAGTTCCGTCTCGTGACTCCTTGGTTCTCTGTGACATCTGCGTTTCAAAAACCTCAATTGCTGACAGCAGAACATAATAAATGGTGCTCTCATGAACCTGAGAAGCAAACCTGTGTAGACAGGACGCAGCGGTTTGATGCTGGTCCAATCCGGGGCTTCCCAACGCAACGCTGAGGTCATCTCCTGGGGTGTTTACAGTCAACCCCGACTCTTCATTCTGGAGTTGAAACCACTTTTTATTTTGAGAATAAATTTTAAGAAGCATATGGTCGAATCATCTAATTAAAGAATGAAAATGTAATTAAACTGATTTATCTAAGCGGGTGTTCATCTTTTGTCTCTGGCCTCAGCAGCACATTATTATTCCAGATCACATCACATCTGCCTGTTTCCATCCATGTAGCGTGACTCATCTCCAAGTCCTGCTCATCTCTTGGTCACGTCCCACATTGATTATTAGGGTCCGTGCCTGAGCATCAGAGCGGCACTGCTGCTCATCGCTGGGGTGCAAGGTGCCCCCACCTATGAGGCCCTGAACTGCTCCTGGGTCTGCCCTCCACCACACAGTCGCCACAGCTTTGACTCGCTCTGAGCTGTGCAGCGTATGAGGCCAAAATCAAAAAGCTGGCCTGAACACTAGAGATGCCAACATGAACGTTTGACTGGACCCGGTTAGATGGATAAAACTGATGTTCAGATTCTTTAGCTGTAGCAACAGTGGAGGTGGAGCTGTCAGCATCAGGACGCTGAAGAAATTGAGAACAAGTACCGGTAACACGGGTCTGGAAGAGCTGCTGTTAAAGCTCTGTGTGTGTATGTGTGTGTGTGTGCTGGTAGCGGCGTGTGTTTTTTATTATGGCGGTGTTCTTTAAGAGCCGCGCTCGATGACTGTAATGAAGGATTTGTTCAGTAAAGATGATGCGTGTTGTATCACAAGACGCCGGACGACTGATGGAACTGTTTGATGGCGACGGCGCGGCGCGGCGCTCCGGTGAGCAAATCGCCTGTGACGCAGACATCAGCACATCAAAGGTTTCAATGATCCATGCGGGCCGCTTCACGTTATTCATTATTTATGAAATCGAAGAAGTTTCAACTAACAGTGGAATGAAATATCGAGGCTGGCTCACAGAGTTCTCAGCTTGGCCCACATGCAGCATCTCTGGAGCCGTGGGTGGATGAACCCTGGCTCTCGCCACCACTCTGCTGCCTCCTGGTGCTTTCTGTGCAGGAACTCGTTGTCTGTCTCACCGTGTCCGTGTCTCATTACACACGGGAGCCGAGGTGTATCCTCGGCATCATATACGGTGTTCGGGTTCCTCGCTCCGACTCATTCATCATCCTGCTGATGATTAAACCTTGTAACATAGAGCCGGGTTACTGCTGCACGCTGTCCGAGGGTTTTCCCTCCACTAATGCCGTCTATATTTGTTGGGATCCTTTAATTTCCTGCCACAAAGTCGGCTGGCTTTGGTGCCTGCAAGCACAAAAAGGCCCCCTGTTATATTTTGTCAGACTGCACATACGTTTGCCTTCTTTTCAATCAGCGGCCATTGTGTCCTTGTTTTTTAGCTTTTGTGGCGGTTGCCCTTGGAGGAAGGGTCACATCAATAGCAGTCAATGTCATTACAGTCAAAGGACAGGAAATATTGGCTAAAATTCTCCAAGTGATTTCCAGTGCTAAAAGTGAGCTTTGTGGAAATAAGAGAATGAGGAGCATAATGTCACTCTCGCCGGAGCTGCTTCACCGACTGCTGGCTGCAAAACTGATAAGACTGTGAAGAAAGATTTTATTGATGAAAACAATGATCAATGGTGACATTAAACCATGGCTGAGGTGGACACACAGGGCTGTAGGATGGCAAAGAAGAAAGTACGAGGCGCCACTGTTAGCTACAGATTAGGTACGAAGAGTAAGGCTAACTGGAGGAGACACTAGAAACTACACCGCCTGCTGTTCATGCCACAGAGAATCAGCTAATTAATGCTAACTGCGTTAAACAAAGTCCTAACAATGTAAAGTCAACAGTGACAGCGGAGCAGCGGCAGCACGAGATACTGCAGCAACTCCAATATTTAGATTAGGGACTCATTTTTAGTGCCCGTCTAGTCCAGAATAAGCCACAGCCACTGGTTACCTGCAAGCAGGGGGAATTCCTGACTGTCCTTTTGAACTCAGTTTGACATTTGACAAGGAAAAGGTGATTGAAATGGATACGTGTTCTGTCTCAGTGGTACGCCAGTCCCGACTACAACCTGTTCGGCCCGTACATGGAGCACCGGAGGGCCCATCCTGACCAGCCCTTCTACATCCTTCACCCCAGATACGTGTGGCGGCTCTGGGATGTGATCCAGGGCAACACTCAGGAGAACATCCAGCCCAATCCTCCCTCGTCTGGCTTCATAGGTGAGCGCACACGTCCTGGCACTAGATACATGTAAACATTGTCTGTATGGCTGCAAATAGTTTCTGAAACACCTGTGAGGAGTTTTAGGTTGTCCTCCTGGAAGCAATGCGTGCTCAAGGAATGACAAAAATGCTGCATTTCTCCTGAACATCCAACAAAGCTGTCACCAGTCTGCCTTATCCACCATCCTCAATGCAATTAAACATAAATCTGGTTAAAAGGTTACATCAGAGCGATTAAAGAAAGGCTCTGAAAGGTCCAACTGACTGGGAAATCCCTCCATTCTTCCAAATTACCTCTCCTCTCCTGGCCAAAAGCTTGTCGTTTTTACATCACATCCACTTGGGCAGAGCAGAGCCGAATCCCAGTTGAGGAATTGCGGGGAGGGATGGGTGCATCTCCGCTCTCTTCCTGCCCCAGATGGAAAACAGTCAGAGCCACATCTTTATTCTGCACAAACACACGCACACGTGTCATTTATGTGAGTTCCATTAAGTGCTGTTTTAATATCTAAAGTCTAAAACAATTTGTCACAATCCAGTGGAACGCATGCGTCCATGCATTTCTAGAAATATCTAAATAACTTATAAAAAAAAGCTCCAAAAATGGCAGGATAGCAGCTGATCCTTCCCAACTGAAAGTGCTTTCACATCTGTGTCTCCTTGTTCCTCAAACCAAGAAACAAAAAAGAAACATGTGGTGTCTCTAAGGGATGCTGGCAGCATTGCTGTCCTTAAAGGCAGCGACAGCAGTCTTACTGCATAGTTTCCCATGAATAAATGAGGAGAATTGTGCACAGCTGATGGGTCTATCCTGCTGATCCCAGCAACATTGAATATTTAATCAGCCTTTGCATCATGCTTTCAAATCAGGCTTCACATCACTCTTGTAACTAAGAAACAGGAGGGAAGATTTTGATTCCCTTCAAAGCCGAAGCTTCCTCCTATCGTGTATTTACTTGCACATTAAGGCCCTAGAAAAGGTCAGAGAAAAGGTCAACACTGCATGTGTCAAGACTTTAGATTCATTTGGAATTTAATGCACAATGATGTGAGGATGTAAACCATGCTGGTAACACAACAGGGTAATCAAGGACAGACACCAACATCCGAATAAACGTAAAGAATGTCACCAACCAGACAGAAACAGAACAATTTGAATATTTACAAGGCAATTTTAGGATCCTAGAGAATCTTCATTCGCTTGTTCCTGAAGTTCTTTAGTTTTTAAGTAAACCTTGTGAAATTGTGCATTTTTACTGTGATTACGGTTGAAGAAACAAGAAGATCATGAGCACATCGATCTATTAGACACAGAAGCAGCACACGTGATCACACTATGATCGCCTCAAGTTTACACTTGAGTAGAGCTTCAAAAACCACCATAGCAAAACCAGATTGATGCACGATACAAAGCAAATTGCGAGGAGAATTAAGTGGTTTTGATTTGTGCAATGGTTTTCTTTCTTTGTGCTTCTCGGTTCCTGGCAGGACACAATGCACCCTGAATGTGAAACACTTCCTTTCACATATTTGCATCTTTCTGTATTTTATCACTCTGTATCTGTGCACAAAGAGGGGCTTTAAAAATGAGAGATGTTGGAAAAGACCCTGATTTCAGCCCCTTCACCACCTTATTTGGGTGTAATACTGACACTTGAGCCGGGCACGTCATGTGGAAGGTCAGGAAAAGGAAACGGACACGTGGAGTATTCCCACCTTCACATGTACAACGTCACACATTAAGTACATTTATGTACAGCAGAAATGGACAGCGGTTTAGTCCGTGGTCCTGGGAGGACGTGAGCGAGCCGTGTCCTTCGGGTTCAGGACAGCTTTCCTTCGACGGTTGACGTGTTCTTGGTGGATATGGTGTTGGCACTGCAGCACTGTTTGAGTGCGTCAGTGGAGAGCTGGTCGGCGCAGGCCACCGTGTTGCTGTAGACCCGGCGGTTCAGCTGAATGGCCGTGGTCTTTGAGGGCATGGAGGTGTTGCCGTTGTCTGCTGACCAGTGGCCACAGTGGAACAGAATCAGGAAACACTTGTAGAACTGAAAAAAACAACACGTGGACGTATTGATGTGTTGCACTCTCAATAGTGAGTCAGAATCCCGTTTTGTTTGTCATCACAATAGTGATTTCTCCTGATCGCCGTCTGAACTGCTGCTATGTGCGTTCTTCTGTCATTAGATCGATGATCAACAGATGCTAGCGTAGTTTTGTGCAAGAATGAATATTTGTGCATTCAAGAAGAGAGAGAAAAAGATACCTGGGCAGGAATGTACAAATTAAAATGTGATCATTAAAAAAAGATGGTCTGAATGCACGCATGACATGAGTGATCATGCCGAGGCGAGCCAACTCAGCCTGATATATAATGCATTTAGATCTATTTTTACGCCTTAATGGAGAGCTGCTTATTTTGGCACATCCAGACTTTACCTAGAGACCTAAAATCACATCGGCAACCAAGGCTGCAGGTCTTCTTTTCTGATGCAGAGCACGTGCAGATGAAATGACCACTTTTGTAGCTGACACATTTGATGGAACCCACAAGAGGAACAGGAGTGACAATGATGTAGATTGAGAGCGATGATCCACAGGTCTGTGGGAGGGAGGTGCAGCAGTGAGGGACACTTGCTGGGACATTTGCCATTGGACAGATTGTGGTGTTGTTGACTTCCTGCCTTCCCCGGGAGAGGGGCGTGGGGGGGGGGTGGGGGCTGTATTTGTTTTTCTAGCTTTCAGGGCTGCTTTGATGCTAGAACCTCACTGTTTCCTGCCGCTGCCTTTTTAAGATGTTTGTGGTTTTAAAGTATGTATGAGGTGCTCAGGATGTTTTCTTTGCACATCATTTGTGCTGTAGCTCAGCCACCCCCTGCACAGGCAGTTTGACTGACCTGTGCTTATGTGGAAGACAAGACAAAAAGTTTGAGCCAGAACTCAAATGGGGTCGGGGTTAGTTTTATAAACCCTGAAGAAGACTTCTGTTGCAATGACATTCCGCTCCACTAAACTCTTTATTTTGCCTTTCCAGGCATCCTCCTGATGATGACGCTGTGTGAGCAGGTGCACGTGTATGAGTACATTCCCTCCATGAGGCAGAGTGACCTGTGCCACTACCACGAGCGATACTATGATGCCGCCTGTACTCTGGGTGCCTACCATCCCCTCCTGTACGAGAAGAGCCTAATCCAGCGGATTAACACGGGGCCCGGGAGCGACCTGCGGAGGAAGGGGCGCGTCACTCTCCCAGGCTTCAGCACCGTCGACTGTGACATCTGAGATGTCTGATCTCACTTTGAGCCTGAACTGAAACACGCTGGCCTTTCCCAGGTGACAAAAAGGCGCAATAAAACCACTGGAGACGGGGAGGCCGGAGAAAGGTTTCAAAGGTTTCAAATTAGACCCATAAAGAACATGAGCCCCGCAGCTCCAGGAAGGGTGCTGCGCTGTGGCCTTTGGACTGACCCGTCTTCATTAAGATGGTTTAGAAACTGCCAGGAAGAGCCTCCAAGGAGGAGCTACAGAAAATAGATTCTCTGCTTTAGCTGAGCCATGTTAACTGTGGAGCTGACTGGTAGCAACAGATCAGAGTTTTTTTTAGCTAGAGGAGTGAATTTTCAATAACTGGCTGTGTTTTTATTGCTGAGATCAATTGTTTTTAAATAGGTGTGAAGGATCTCCACTTATAGATTAAAAAATAAAGATGATAATGGTGAAAAGCATCGTTGCTGAGCGTAAACCAAGGTGAATGTCATTAATGCAATACTCAAAAATGTGTCAGACTTCTTTAAGAATGAAATGGTCATTTCCAGTGCATGCACACCAGCTCACCATCAGGTTTTATTTTTTACCACTGGTCACTTGGGGTGATTCCTCCTTTCATGTCCACACCCCCTGACTGTTACATGCCTATAGGATGAAAGGCACTGGACGATATTATTATTATTGAAAGTTAAAGGGGCCAAAATAATTTTTTCACAAGCGGTGCTCAGAACCGACGTAGCCCTGTGCCTGCTGGTCAACTGAACACTTCTTGGGTTGCCTTGTCACTTTTTGCATACATGCAGTAATACTGTGGCAGGACTGCAGTAACGGTGGGTGTTTGTTTGTTTTGGCCTTTTTTCCAAAGCAGTTAATAGTTCAGAACTGATCTGACTTTGCACTTGGCACCTTGTCACCAGCCCTTTTCTGACAGTTCTCTCTTTACTGAATGTAACTGCACCCATACTTGTCATGACCAAACGCTACATTTTTTTTTGCTTTGGTTTTTCATGCTTCCAGATATCTTCAAATAGAGGACTGATGTACCAGTGAAGCTCAGAGTGAAGATGATTATAAAAAAGGAATTTGTGCTGGTAATATTATCAGATTTGCCCGGCCTCGCAATGGAATGCTTTTTTTTCCATGTTTACAGGTAGTCAGTGCCACATCCGCAGTGAGGTCAGAGTCTTACAGCTGAGTGAGGAGCTAGATTTGATTTTCCAGGAAGATCTTACCTATAGTAGGTTTTTATTGTTTAATGTGACATTTGGCAAAATGTTCTTGTGCCGTTGGTTGTGGTTTGTGACTTTGATGTGAAACCTTGTTATAAAAATACTGAAATATGTGGAAATTGATGGTTCTGTGTACCAGTAGTATGTAGAAGATTCTGGGCTTGGAGTTCTTTAGTCAGAAAGGGCTGGGTATCATCTAAAATGGACTGTTACTGACAGATGTTTAAGGTTGGGGAAAGGAGCAAACATCTGAAATGTTTGTGCCAAATCTTTCTTCTGTGAACATAAAATGGGCTGTAAAAAAATTAATATATTATTTCCCTTCTTAAAAGGAATCTGCAGGGCATTTGTTTGGATGAAGATGGAGCGCATTTATAGAGAAAATGCACTTTGCTCCTTCGTTCAGAAGGTAAGGTCAGAAAGAAGATCTGATAAATGGCTGTAGAGGTTTCGTTTGCACCGAAGAAGGGACGGAGGCTCGATGCCCTGCCCCAGGCTCGGCCGCATTCTTTAGCATGCTAAGAGAATATTCTGTGACCACAGAACCTAGAAAAGTCAGTGTTTGAGGACTGCATCAGACTTTTTTTAACGGTTATTTTAAGAAGATTTGACTGTTTTTTGATTTACACTGTTTTTCAGCTCAAGTGTTGAACCTTTGTTGGTGATTGTTCCACACTGAAGGTGCACAGCTCTGAATATATCCTTCCTGTGTATTTCTACGTTCCAGCACACAGCATGCAACTCATGATCAGAGCCCAGAGTCTGAAACTGTCAGCATCGACATTCAAGTAGCGGCTCGTTTTTCTTTCCTGAATGGTGTGTTGCAGATTTCTAATACAAGACTGTGGGCCAGGAACATTTCAACCAGCTGTTTTAGTCATCCCCATCCCGCAATTTTATCTTCTGGTCTTGAAATGGCACCACATTCCATTTTTAGTTGTGTTTTGGGGGGGTGATGGCTTAGTGAAGGATGAGGTTTGGGATTAATGGCAGGACTTGTATGAGGTGCTGCAGCTACTCTCTGAAAGGCACACGCAGTTTAACATTCAGGCCATAATATTTAAGGAATGAAGACATTATTTCAAAACACATAAAACACGTTACTCTAATCTGGAGATAAGAAAAACATTTAATCTCATTTTACCCTCCCTGTCTCTGCCATTTTCTCCCAGTCTTGTTTTCACTCAGAATTATGGAAATTTCCGCAGTAGCTGCATCTGAAAAATTGCTCATACTACTTTTTCTGAACGGATGAGATCAGAGGCATTCACGAGTGTATAAGTATGATAAGAGTTCACGTTCAACAGCCTTAGGATGTTCCTCCTAACCTTGATTTGCCAGTATATTCTCTTGTTACTACACTTGAATCAATATTTAAATAGATCATTTGTACAATTCCAACTGTTGCAGTTTGTCTTTTTTACTGTATAAATAAAGCTGTTGTAAAAGCCACAGTGTCCTTGAAATTCAAGCACGTCCTCTCTCACATTCATGCCTGCAGGCCCGCTCGAGGCAGCAACCCCATAATCTTAAACTGCAGATAAATGCATCTACAAAAGCTCCTTTTCTCGTCTGTGGCTGCAGCTATAAAATACCAGCCACTGTTTGAACTGTAACCTCTGAGTGGATTCATCTCCCAGATTTCAAAGCACCTTCTGTCACTGACGCGTGTACTGTACCACTGTAATTTCTGTTCTGGTCCAGGGGAGGAAATGCTTCTAGATACTGGGTATAATTTACGTTGCTTGCTGTAGTCTTCAGTTTTCTCTGACTCACCTGCTTGTTCATTAGTATATAGATGAGGGGGTTGATGACTGTGCTGCTCTTAGCAAGGAGAGAAGGCACCACACTAGCCACAGGACTGATAATGTTCGGCGGTCCAAATGTGGCCATCATGGCCACTACCCCGTACGGCATCCAGCACACCAGGTAGCAGGCCGCTGTGGTCACAACCATGAACAGTATGTGGTACTCCCGCTTACGTGCTGCCGTCTTCCTGATCCTACCCACCTGTGGATATAAGAAAGGGGAAAGATTAAGTATTTGAAATATTATTTTTACCTGCATTTTTTTTTACTTCTAGAAATGTTTTTGGTAACTTTAATGCATCATTGCATTGAAGCTGTGGGTAACGCCCACGTGACCCTTCAGCGTCGGGCTCGTGTGTCTGTCATTGCAAGACAGTGGTGACAATGAGCTCGGCAACAAAAAGGGCGTTCCCTGACGGGGGAAGTCAACAGTCACAATAGCAGAGACATTCTTTCACATTGGCTCAACATTTACAACATTGTATCTCTACCGTACAGCCAGTCTGGCCAACTATAAAGGTGGAAGAACCACACCTTTATAGTTCCTGTACATTGAGCTTTGGTAACACAGGGCCAAACATTATCTGTCAGGTTTTCTCCATAACACCACCTCCATCCACCTCAGTGCCCCCCTCCCAACTCTAGAACTCTCCCCCAACTCAACACACCTCCTATTACACACTGTGTTATTTTATCTGCCATCTTGTACGGGTTTTATCTGCTCTATTCTGTCTCTGTAAAGTGTCCTTGTACGTCTAGAGAGATCAAAATCATCACAATCAACTTGTACAAAAGGCTAAAAAGCAGCAGCAGCTTCTAAGATTCCAAAAAATAAGCTGGACTGGCTGCTTCTGATGATGATGATAGCAACAACAATAAGTAATGCAATAAAAAACAATGTCATTGCTCCATAGTCGAGACAATTTCCACGTTAGTGGAAATAAAGCACGACAATAACATTTTCCATGTGTCAAAAACTGATTACACAAAAATAATGAAAACCACTACATGCCCATTTGCCCTTCATTCATTTCTTTTCCCAGGCATTTGTCATGCATGCTAATTCTGACAAAACCGTTGATCCCATCTGACCAGGAGACAGCAGTGACCCGGCTCCTTTCAACAAATCAACAGCTAATCTGCACATTTCCAGGAGTGCTGCCATTGTAATTCACTCTATCTGCAGCAGCAGAGGCTGTATAAAAATAATGTCAATCAATGGCCAAATTTCATCAGTAATTTGGTGTTTTTTCTTTGATGCAGGCAGATACCTCAGCCAGCAAAGCACTCTGGGTAACTGTTTGGTAGTGTGATGTTTGGTTCATAACTGACGGTCCGGATGTTTGACTTTTATATCATCTTTGCTGGAATTTGAATGAGCTCTGTTCACATAAAGATGATTGTACCTTAGAGTGATGTCTCATTTATAAGGAGGCTGACGTTGATGTGTTGCTATAGCAACTTGGCCAGCAAGTACTGTTCCTACAAAAAAGGGGGCAAGTGAAATGAAATTGTGTTTAAACTAAATCAGAATACTGATTTATGTAATAGGTTATTTCGTAACTAACAGACATACTCATGTGACCATAGTAACAAGACATTTTTACATCTCAGTAAAGATTTTTGGAGAATAATTCTTTATTCCACATACAAGGTTAGCCTTTTGACATGAGGTGCCTTTGTGAAGCCTCAATGCACATTTAAATCATCCTGAAACAGTCATGTCATCTCTCAGGTAGAGTTAAATCCTTTTTCAGTTTTTTTAAGCAGTTCTCAAACTTCCACATCTGCTAACATTCAGAGTTTTAGATGTTTGTTATCTGGTTTAGAGCTACGTCTGAAGCATGATGTCAGAATGGTATTTTCTTCTTCTTCAAAGTGTCGCTACAGGTTAACTTATGAGGTTAGAATATTACGCCCTTGTCAGGTTTTACTGATATGATGCAGGTTACATTCCCAATGCTCGAAGGGCATCTGTGTCAGATAAGCACAATTAAATAAAGTCAGCATACGGTTACATTCCTAATGTGTGAAACTCATATATATCAATCATGTAAAATAATAGCTATCAGTATCTGTCTAGCTATCAATATGGAAATGGTATTATAGAAGCAATTTTACTGCAGTCTATCTTTGATTTAAAAGAGCAGAGCTGGTACTGCATCACCGTCCATATACTGTCGAGCCTGCTATCCCTCCCCCTGTCAGCCACCTCATCTTTTCAAAGACAAGTCAGCCATCCTTGTTTTGTCCTGACTTTTTTCTGAGGTTCTTGGGAATTATGAGGCCTTTTAGGTTTAGTAATGTTTGTAGCAGAAACCTGGATGTGACACGAAAGGCTCTTGACAGGCTCAACATTATTCTCGTGACTCTTTGCTTTTAAAATGAAGATATTCTGGACTGTTGTCAGTGAAATAAGCGCTTAAAATTAACAAGATTCCGCTATGTCTCACATATGTCATATGTTATGTTCACATATCGTGGTTAATAACAGTTGTGTCATCTCATGGTGATAGATTGGTTTTTTTATCTTTAACGTACCAGTTTTTAAAAGTCCGTGCTTCCAACAGCTACCCACTATTATACAGGAGAATGACTGACAGTGAAGATCCTGCAGGTGCAGGAATTTTCTGTCTCATTTGAAATTTAAGCGCTACTGAGAATCATTTATCATTTGTTTGGATTTAGAGGACGCTTCACAATGCCAGCTGCCTGGCATCAGACACACACTAACGCACGAGTCCAGTCTGATAGCTGCAGCGTAACATCTATATGCACATTTATCCCAGCACATGCCTCGGCAATATTTGCTGAAGTTCCGGCAGCATTTATCTTCTTTAATGCACATTAGTTTTTATGAGTGGGGATAAAAAGATCCGCCTGGATTTCATCAAGATCTCATCATAATCACACAAGGCAAAGCTACTCTAGACAAAAATGTTAAGCTACTCTAGACAAAAATGTTAAAGTACCAAATGAATCTGACCTAATCAAATCCTTCTGGTCACATATCCCTAATGTGATTTGTAAATACTGTAAATAAAGGGATTTTAATCAGTTGAGGGTATACCACATCTTCCTGAGGAGATCAACCTGATCTGAAACAATAATAAAGAATATATTTGTAGTAGAAAATAAAGAGTATTGCCATAAATCCCAGGAACCTCCCTCAGACATTCACCACACAAATGTGATGTAACAAACCTTTTCTTTTGTACCCTGTGTATGCTGCAGTCGTTTTCTAATAGCAGTTCTGCATCTTTCTCTAAGGTCCAAAGCATCTTACAGAAAGACGATTAACATGATTAAAGCAGCAAGAAGCACCTCTAAGTGGCAGGAGGCGTCATCGCAGCAGCCGGGCTGTACGAGGTGTACAAAAGGAGGCTCTTCTCTCCTGAATAAATGATGAAATTCACTGATACCCCCGAGGATTTCACTGACACCTCCGCTTGCTGAGTTATTTAAGAAGCAGTTCATTGAAAAAAAATCTTTTGGCAATGAGAGGATTACAACAAAAATTTACATCCTCTGTTCTTTGTCATGAAGCAGAGTGACAGAAAGTCATTCCAGCAGGGCAGAAAAGCAATTTAACTAAAAAAAAACCCACAATGGTGATCCTGCTGGACTCACGCTCGCTGTGTTCTTCTGAAAACAAACCACGAATCGACGACATGAACTGAAGACACAAGTGGACTCTGACTCAAATACATGCACGCGGGATGCATGTGCACGTGCAACAACATGCCCCAGTACTGTTCAACGAATCTGTCGGGAATAATTCCACAGAGGTCTTTTTTATTTTTTCGTCCAATCAGAATAGAGCAGAATGACATTTCTGCTGTTTGTAGCGTGTTGACTGTGAGGGACTCCGACATGGAGAATTTTAGACGAGCTCTGACTGCAGAGTTAGTGGATGCATGCATCAACGGACAGAAAACAATGTGAATGGATGTTTTATTTATTTATGTTTAGACCACAGGGGATTATTGAAGTGCTGGGCACATCTTTCTGTATTTCCTCTTCATTATGAAGGCAGTTTGTTAAGGTAAACAAATGGAGATTAAGTGGACATTACAGATTAAGTGCAATAATCAACACTTACTTTCTTATCAAATTGGAATAAAAGTGTTTTTTTGTTCCTGTAAGTCACCAGTAAAGGTCACTGCAATTAACCCTCGACCACTGTGTGTAAACCCTCCTCTCAACCTTACACAATTGTCTTGCTCCCCCTCATCATGTCACGGGGCTTCACACACCGTACGCAACGCTGACAGGCAGGGAAATGACAGAGATATTAGCATGGACATGTGATGTTTCTCTACCTGCTTGACCGCCCACAGCAGCCTGCTGTAGCAGTAGATCATCACCAGGACGGGTATACCCAGGCAGAACGTGAAGAGGCAGATGATGTAGGCATGGGACTGGGCCGTCTGGACCGTCCAGGACACAGAGCAGCTCGTTCCTGCTCCCTCTATGCCATAGCTGCTCCAGCCAAGCAGAGGGGGCACGGTCCAGAACAAAGAGTATAGCCATGTGCCCCCCACAGCCAGCAGTGGCTTGCGGTAGTTTATCCCTTGTTTGTTGTACACGGTGAGAGTGCTGTAGCGATCATAGGAGAGGATTACCAGAGAGATCAGCGAGACAATCCCTGAGAAAGCAGACAGAGGAGACGTTAGAGTGAGCAGAAAACCATCCAAACCATTTCAAACATGCTCTGTTTATTGCACAGCGGGGATCCGGGAAAAAGACATGACAAACAGGAGGGATAAAATAAAAGGCTTATTTAAAATTGCCTGCCAGTACTGACTTTATAAGTCCATGCTTAAATTAAAATGAGTGGAGGATAACAACTCCAACCAGCATGTTTCCACTTAGTTTAGGATTCTTTTGCTTTTACTCAAATCCAAATTTCTTGGCTTTCAACATCCAAGCACAAATCACACAAATCAAAGAACAACCTTTAAAATTTGTTTTTGTAGAGAAGAAGGAACTACTGCAGAATGTACACAAATTTTACACAAATAAAGACCTGTATTTAAAGAAGAGCCTCAAAACATAGTTATGACTCTGAAATGTCTTTAAGGCTCCTACAAGAATCTATAAAAAGAATATCCTGCTCTTCTTAACTATGTGATCCAATGTCGCTTGTGTTTCCCAGTCATTTCTACTGTGAGAGTGACTTTTAAATGAAGTTCCTGTCAAACCAGTAGACCCATGGGATTAAGACCTTGGAATTTTCACTCCAAGTGGGTGAAAAACCAACATCTCTAGTTAGTCCATCACTATTTGCGATTACAGTTATGGGCCTATGAGGATTACTCAGACTTTTACTTCTCATGGAAAGGAATGGGAACCTGAAGAATAGGCATTTAAAATAAAATATAACCTGTATAAACCTTCAATAGTCAAAGTTCGGGTGGTTTTGGTACACAGTGCTGAAGGACGTCACAGGTAGACGAGCCAATACGGTCTAAGAGTTGAAGCAGGATGTGATGGATCAGAAGGGAAAAAGCCATTTATTCCAGTGGTTGACGATGTTTTAGGGTGTGACCGTTTCAATTCAAGGCATCAGTGAAGTAACACAATTAACAGGTTAATATAGTAACAAAAAAGGTCCAGTGTTGTGTTGGCCCACTGAGGCGCAGACCCCTCTGGACCCATGAAGGTGTGCTCTGGTATCTGGTACCCCAATGTCAGCAGCAGATCATTTAAGAGTTCAGAGGTGGGGCCTCTGTGGATCAGAGTGGTTTGGCCAGTGAATCCCACAGATGCTGGACTGGACTGAGAGCTGAGGTTTCTAAGGCCACAACTACACCTAAAACTTGTTGTTCTACTACAACCATTCCTGAAACTTAGCTCTGTGGTGGGGTGCACACACACTCACACACACGCACGCACGCACGCACGCACGCACGCACGCACACACACACACACACACACACACACACACACACACACACACACACACACACACACACACACACACACACACACCAATTAGTGGCCTCTGCATTTAACCCATCCTTTACACACCATCAGTGAACACACACAAGCTGGGCACAAGAGCAGCTGCCCTTTACTGTGTCAGGGGAGCAACTGGGCTTCGGTGCCTTGCTCAGGGGCACCCCCAGCCCACGGCTCGTCTCGGGATTTATAAAGCTCTAGTTGCAAAACCAAATCCGTTCCTTAGTGTAGAGCTGCCAACATCTCCTGGTGCCATGTCCGCCCCAGATAAGAGCTGCAGTTTTTTAAAACGATCTGACTGAACTCATCATCACAGTTGTCAAACTCTTCTCAAACTGCCTCAGAAACTTACAGTGCCCATTTAAAACAATTGATTTTGTTTTTGCTTTTACACGTTGACGGGGCACTTCACATGGGCCATTCCCTTGACCTACCAGTGATTGTAAGATTATGCCTCATCGCTGTGTGCTCTGTCATTATAATAAACATCTAATGAATGCTCTGTTTACTCAACTAGCTCTTTATAAATCACACCCAGAACAAGAAGTATTGTGACATTTGTGGAGTTCAAGGGATAATCAGTCCTGATTTATGCTCCAGTCAACCAGTCAGCTTTATCATCACCCAAAACATTTGTTCATTGTTTTGTATAAAGTAAAAATGGTGTCATGGTGATAAGATATGGGAAGAGACTGTAAGGGGCTGTATTTGTTATATGTCACCTAATCAATCCAAATGAATCTAGTCTGACTATAAAGCTGAAGAACGTGTCTGTGTGAAGTTTGTTGGAGCCCATTAATGTGTTGGGCCTTGCATATGCTGCGCTCTGTGCTATGACACCATAGAAGTTGCTATGGTTCTTGCTTTGCTGAGATCCCATGTCTTGTTATGCTCAAATACTAGCTTCACTTTGTATTAACATGCAGGTCAGTTGTAATTCCAGTCATTTGGCGAAAATATCTTATCCAGTTATTAGATTACTGTAGATTGATCATCTTGGGAACATTTTTGGCCTATTTTACTCCCATGAGCACACAGTAACCCTCGGATATACTGTATATATTTAAATCTCCAGTTTCATTTGATCATTTTGCAATTACTCCCATTTGTCTGTTCTGCCACCTGCAGACAAGCTTCTTACTCCCTCTCTTGCTGATGAATCTCTGTACTTCAGAAGAGCTAATCTCTCCCGTGCACAGATCATTTGTGTTTTTCTTCCACTCAGCATGTTCTAGAAATCCATCCATCGATTTTCTTTCTCCACTAGTAATAACCACGAAAGTGCTGCCTGTTCTGTAGTTCAGGATTTTTTTTCACCTATAAAATCTCCAAAACCATCAAAAGCAACAGAAATCCCCAAATGATGCTAATATGTGCCCAGGTCATCATCAAGATGTGGTTATGATTTCATGCACTGGTGTTTTTTGTCTAATAAATGTATAGATGCCCCTCGTTATGTTTTAATATTCAAAATGCATCTCTTCTTCCTAAGCATTGATTTAATATTAATTCTAACAGAAATCTAAAGGAGTGACTAAGACTGTGTAATGCATTGGAAGAAAACTAGACACAACAGTGTTGACATTGGTCTTGAAGTGTGCTTTTTATAAAAGTATGGGGTCTTTTTTTCCTCTATCAGAAATATCTATTCTGATAAGAATTCTCTGCAGATTTGGTTCATGAAAAAACTTTTTTTTTAAAATTTGGAATGCTAAATCATCGTCGATGATCTGTCAAAATGGGAAGAGTCTTAAGTATGATGGCAAATATCACAGTAAAGATTCCTGAAGTTAATGTAATAATAGTTAATGGCCGGAATAGATTTGTTAATAAGATCATTTACGGGAGGAATAAATAGATGAGGTTTAATTTGATTTATCACATTTATCACATCCAGGTTTCACCGCTCTTAGCAAGACTATCTAATGTAATCCATTAGGTGGTGTTTTTCCCTTTAACACTGGATGGTTGATCCTGGCCTGAACCACAAATGAGCAGTTCTGACAGAACAATTGATTAGAAAAAGAAATTCATGCTTCACGGCCGATGTCTACAAAAATGTTGTTCTGCTTGACAGCGACAGAATGACAGCGCTGACGCTGAGATTTACAGAGGAAGTGAATAACAACAGCCCTGATTCATATATTCTTTTGAGCTGAACCCAAGCACTCTGCCATTATTTCAAGCACAGTCCTGCCATGTGAAACCAACTGCATGATGTTCTTTTAACGAGGAACCCACTGAAAGAGAAATAGAGGTGGACCACTGGAATGTGTTGCATGTTTCCAACATTCTCCGGCTTCATTCAAGTGTGCTGGAAACTTTATTCAAAGACAATTAATGTTGATATTGTGTTGTGTGAAATGGCCATTATGAGCTCCAGGAGACAATGACTGAACACATATGGAAAAAAAAAAGACCACTGATGCACAAAAACGAGACTCAATGGATGCCCCATTTAATTTTTAACACCATCTCTGTGGAGATGGATGTATTTACCCAAAGCTATGATCCTGGGTTGTTGATTTAATGCAGATGTTTTAAACTAAAGTATTCTATATCAGTCATTTTGCCTTTATAAAACTTGGGAGTGAGACTGTTGCTTCATTCTTTAACATAGGAAAACATTCGATTGTTGCCCTTCAACTGCTGAAGTCTTTGTTTGGCAACAGTTGTAAAACAAACTCTAAAAAGCTCTAAAAGCTCTAAAAAATAAAAAAAGAAGCTCTAAAAGCTCTAAAAAAAGCTCTAAAAAATATAGTCAATGTTATTATGCTGGTGTATCAATACAGATGGCGCCAAATGCTGAGGTGTGTCGGTGTTGAGTGGTCTCTGGCCCCAATGACCCAGAATACTTTCTATTTTCGAGTGCTACAGCCACACATAATTTTAGTTTCTACATTTACTCTGTGCAAGTTTGCAAAACTAACAAACGACATTGTTTAACTGCTACTTTTCTAAGGAACCGTGCAGCTTCAGTCACTTATCAAACTCTGTTAATCTGGTAATCGGAAAGAATAAACCGCACCAGCCCATTTTTCTTCAGCACAGTAGAAACAGCATAGCTCACCGAAGCAGGAGTTGATGAAGCCGTACCAGCTGCAGCCGCTGCGCCCCAGCAGCCACCTCCCCCGAATGCTGGACGCGAAACTCAGAGTGGTTCCGAACAAACACACCAGCATGTCGCTGACGCTGATGTTCAGTAACAGCATGTTCACCGGCGTGCGCAGTTTCTTGAATTTGCAGAACAACAGCAGCACAACAAAGTTGTTGAGGAAGCCGAAGGTCATTATGAAGCCCAGCACCACGGACAGCAAGACGAAGCCCGTCGGGGACAGCTTGGCTCTGCCCGCCGGCGCGTCCAGCAGCTCCCGGTCATCGCTCAGGTTGAAGCTGTAATTCAGACCAGCCTGACCAGAAAACATGCTGCTCTCCATTCATCTGAAGCTGGTTCCCCTTTGCAGTTAAGCTCGGTCCCGTCTCTCACCTGTGGAGTTTATCAGGAGCGGCACGCACGCTGCTGTTCCTCTGGGATGTAAGAATTGCCACACACACATTCCCATATTAACTGACGATGACCGCCGTTACCTCTGGGATCTCCTTTATAATTCTCAGAGCGCACCCCTTCCACCCTTTCAGATGCATTTTACAGGAAATTTTAAAACAACACTATGTCTCTATATATGTTTTTATGCTGAGTGAAGTCTGTCTTTTGCAAATAAATTAGAAGTTGTTAAAAAGAACTAATCTATAATCCGCATTCACGGTAAATATTTCCGATGGCTGAGACATGAGGCTGTGCACTCCGAGCCTGTCCAGCGTGCTTTATAGGAGAAATCTTACGTCACTAAACACTGGAATGACTGGGACCCGTGTGTGCGTGCGTGTGTGTGTGCGCGCGTGCGTGCGTGTACGTGTTCTACATGCTACACAGTCAGTACCAACATACAGACGAATTTATCCTGCAAATTGAAAAGGGCATCATTTTGGCTCACAATTCCAAGACTTAAGTTTAAGGTACTGATTCGAATTTAGTATAGGTGGTTTGGTTGGGGTTAGTAGCTGGGAAATGGATTATGTCCTCACAAAGATAGGAGGGTGTGTGTGTGTGTGTGTGTGTGTGTGTGTGTGTGTGTGTTGTGTGTGTGTGTGTGTGTGTGGTTGCTCACCACATTTTCTGCTGTGTGTCCATTTTATTCGGATATTAAATAAACAACTTTTATATTTATGTTGATGAACAGACATTTAAATGATGTCATTTCAGTTTGGGATTATCTTTGTGACGAGATGAGCGGCTAGGGGCTCGTGTTTTCTAGTGAGGGAGGAGGACTGATGCTGGCTCCCTCGCGGGTTAGGAGAGCAGATGCTCTGTGAAGAGCTGTGTCTTCAAGAGCTTTGTGAAGGAAGAGAGGGGCGCTTTAGCTCTGACAGAGCTCGGGAGGTCATTCCTCCATTGGAGAACAAGCTATGGAAATAGTTATAAAGTAGGAAGCTGTAAAGTTTATAATGTTCAGTTATAAAATAGGATCGCCGTGCCTGTGCAGGTGGCTTTGCCAGACGATGCTCATGCCAGAAACAAGGACAACGACTCTCCTGCAGCCGTCAGTGCAGGAGATCTTCCTGGCTTGTACCAGCAGCTGGGTGCATGCTGGCTTAGGAAAGGTTGGATTCTTCTAATGGTGAAAGTGGCGCAACAGACGGAAGGAACATGATCAAAAAAGTCAGTTGATCATCAATCGTGACTCGGTGATTTCAAACTGTTTTGGTAAAAGCCGGAGACAAGGTGCCATTGTTGATGTCAGCGTTGAGATGAATGGATTGGTTGGTCAGGAAAAACAGGAGCAGTGTTACCAGGGATACGGTGGAGCTGGTGGTCCTGCATCCATCCGGATATAACCCAGAGACAGTTTGAGATCTGAGACTGAGGGTTCATCCTTGCGGCTGCATGCAAGAAGCTAGACATGATGCTAATTATCAATCAATAATTAAGTTACGTATGAGGAGCACGGTAGTACATCAACAAAGAAAACATCACTGAATCTGTTAATTAATCTACTTAACCCTGATCCCTATATTGTGAGTAGAGAAAAGTCAATTGGTGAGCATTTGTTAGCGATTACCACAAAATACCTTGATTGCTATTTTCTCGCATTTTTTTCTTGTGTTGAGAGGCGTGGGGGGCTCCTCTAACACCTCAGTGCTTTCGTAATCACTTTGAGGTTCACGAGTCAAATTGATTTGAATCAACCGAGTGTGTGTAGTTCAACGCCACATAATTAAAACGTTATTCTGAGTACTGAGTAACGGTACTTGCTTTGTGGTTTAGAACTGGAGTACCAGAGGACAGCTTTAATTTATATCTGTGAAAGTGGCTTCTTGCCTCAATAGCCTTTACTGTTTGCCTATTAATATTGTACCAAATACTGAACTGTTATTGGACAAATGGAATGACAGTATGTCTCTTAATTAGTGGTGATTTATCACAAAATGATTTGTTGTATTGGATTGAAGCTTCTTTTTGTCCACTGCACATAACTTTGCTGAGAAATGTGAAAACTCTTGAATATCAAAGAGATTTAAAATGTGTCCGGATATTAAAGTTACATTGCATTGTTGCGAAATCACAAATCTAACTTTAGAATATGGATACAAATCAAACCCTGTTCAACCCTGTTTGGGCTGTAATTCTCTTCAGTTTATGCTCCTTTTTTTTGTTTTGTGATTTTTGTTTATCATAAAAACAGCCCTCTGCTAAACTTAACTGCTTAAAATAAACATAATAAATTTGAGCAGATCTGATCTCTTTATAGCTGCTCCAAGACTTCTCATCTTTCAGAATATGCGTGTGGATTTTTCCCAAAAGTGGAATAAAACCGTAATGAAACACAAGAATTACACTCAGGAAGGTCCTCTCGGATGCACCAGTGGGCCAGAAGTCACGACAAAGTATCTGAAATATCATCATGCTCTGAATTCTGATGAAAGGTTCAAAAATACCACTTCATATGAAAACGTGGTGGAGCTAAAGCAATGAGTATTTTTTAGCGACCTGCCTTCAACTCCAACAAGACGATCAGGACTTCCATCTTGAGTGTAACTGCTGCTGTATTTGAAGGGGTAACAACAGGGAGGAGTGAGGAGTAGGATGACATGTAGACCATTGTCAAGGTTGCTAAAAGTGGATAGTCAAATACTTGTAGCTATTGAAAGTGTGGGAAGTACCTTCTGTTTTGTTTCTTTTTTTAAGATCAGACTTAAAACCTCCCTCTTTGAAAAAGCTTATTGTTAGTAATTCTGTAGTTCCAGTTACTATCATAGACAGACAAGTTATCATACTTAGGGGGTCGTCTAATCATTAGGTCACATCTTAGCTATGCTGTTACAGTATAGGCCAAGGCTGCCGGGGTCCGGAAACATGATCACCTGACAGGCCTCTGTCACCCCACTGGGTCATGGTTTCCTCCCCTCTCCTCTCCTTCCTCTCCTCTCCTCTCCTCTCCTTCCTCTCCTCTCCCCTCCCCTCCCCTCCTCTCCTCTCCTCCCCTCTCCTCTCCTCCTCTCCTCTCCTCTCCTCTCCTCTCCTCTCCTCTCCTCTCCTCTCCTCTCCTCTCCTCTCTCTCTCTACCCAGCCCCCCCATCAGCAGGAGGGTCCCCCTACATGAGCCTGGTCCTGCTCAAGGTTTCTTCCTGTTAAAGGGGAGTTTTTCCTTGCCACTGTTGCTTGTCTGGGGGGGGGGGGGAGGTCAGGCCCTGGGATTCTGGAAAGCGCCTTGAAACAATTTTGATTGTATAAGACGCTATATAAATAAAGATTGATTTGATTTGATTTGATTTGATTTGATTTGATTTTTGATCACATTTTGGTCAGATTCTCACAAATTTCACAGTTTTACCGGAGCAGGCCTGGATAATGAGGCACGGCTGCCTATAGTGTGAGGCTGAGATCTGCAAGGACTATGGGGAGTATGGTGACCTCGGCTCTGACATGTTTAATATTCTCCCAAGCTGCGAGTCAGCTTCATGCTATCTCACAAAGGAGATGGGTGAAAAAAACCTTTGTTAGGATCCACGATTTACGGGAGAAAAATAGCTTTTGCCCCAATGTAGAAACTTGCACTGTGGCCCTTTTCAAATTACATTTTAAAAAGCCTTTGTGACTTCCAATCCCAATTCCCTCCCGTATAAAAGCTGTGCCACTCCCTCAGTACCTGAGTTTTTCAGCCTTTGTCAATCTGCTGCTGCCTGCCGCTTCCTTGTGTTCCTGCACTCAGTCTTATCAGTTGAATTTTCCATGTTTTGACTGTTTCTGTTATTGTTTTTGGTTGAATTGCTTCTTGTTTTTCGATCCTGGAGATTTTGGGATCTGGATTGGATTATCACCGCTACAACAAACCTCTCTGAAAATCTGTATCCTTCTTGTTCTCCAGTCGGGTCTTAACTCCAGCTCCAGTATTAATGACACCAATCTTGCCCAAATAAAGGGTCAAAATTGTGAAAGTGGAGCATTTACTGACACACACAAAGACAGCTGTTATTTTCCTATCTTTGCTTTGGTAGAATGAAGGATTCATAAACTGCTATTTACTGTATACTAATTTATCAACCACTCATCAGTGGGTACTTATATAACATGTTACAACATCCAAAGTGCATTAAACATTAATTAGATAATAATAACAACATTAAACTGATGACAAATACTATATTAATGTTGTGATTTTTGAAAGGGCCAGGTTATTTACAGGCTGCACAAACTGGCTCTAGGGACATGGAATGTCACCTCTCTGGTGGGAAAGGAGCCTGAGTTGGTGCGCGAGGTTGAGAAGTTCCGACTAGATATAGTTGGCCTCACCTCGACGCACGGCAAGGGCTCTGGAACCAGTCTTCTTGAGAGGGGTTGGACTCTCTACCACTCTGGAGTTGCCGATGGCGAGAGGCGACGGGCAGGGGTGGCAATTCTGGTTGCTCCCCAGCTCAGTGCCTGTGTATTGGAGTTTACCCCGGTGGATGAGAGGGTAACCTCCCTTCGCCTTCGGGTGGGGGGACGGATCCTGACTGTTGTTTGTGCCTATGGTCCAAACAGCAGTTCAGCGTATCCACCCTTTTTGGAGTCCTTAGAGGGAGTGCTGGAGAGTGCCCCTTCTGGGGGCTCCCTCGTCCTCCTGGGTGACTTCAATGCTCACGTTGGCAATGACAGTGTGACCTGGAGAGGTGTGATTGGGAAGAACGGCCCCCCTGATCTGAACCCGAGTGGTGTTTTGTTATTGGACTTCTGTGCTCGTCTCAGATTGTCCATAACGAACACCTTGTTCAGACATAAAGGCGTCCACATGTGCACTTGGCACCAGGACGCCTTAGGCCGCAGATCGATGATCGACTTTGTGGTTGTGTCATCGGATTTGCGGCCGCATGTACTGGACACTCGGGTGAAGAGAGGGGCGGAGCTGTCAACTGATCACCACCTGGTGGTGAGTTGGCTCCGATGGTGGGGAAGGATGCCGGACAGACCTGGCAGGCCCAAACGTGTTGTGAGGGTCTGCTGGGAACGCCTGGCAGAGTCCCCTGTCAGAAGAAGCTTCAACTCACGCCTCCGGGAGAGCTTTGACCATGTCCCGGGGGAGGCGGGGGACATTGAGTCCGAGTGGACCGTGTTCCGTGCCTCCATTGTTGAGGCAGCTGACCGGTGCTGTGGCCGCAAGGTGGTTGGTGCCTGTCGTGGCGGCAATGCCCGAACCCGCTGGTGGACACCAGCGGTGAGGGATGCCGTCAAGCTGAAGAAGGAGTCGTATCGGGCCTTACTGGCCTGTGGGACTCCTGAGGCAGCAGATGGGTACCGGCGTGCCAAGCGGAGTGCAGCTACGGCGGTTGCCGAGGCAAAAACTCGGGCATGGGAAGAGTTCGGTGAGGCCATGGAGAACGACTTTCGGACGGCCTCGAAAAGGTTCTGGACCACCATCCGGCGTCTGAGGAGGGGAAAGCAGTGCACTGTCAACACTGTGTATAGTGGTGATGGTGTGCTGCTGACCTCAACTCGGGATGTTGTGGATCGGTGGAAGGAATACTTCGAGGACCTCCTCAATCCCACCAACACGCCTTCCAGTGAGGAAGTAGGGCCTGGGGACCTGGAGATGGGCTCTTGTATCTCCGGGGCTGAAGTTGCCGAGGTAGTTAAAAAACTCCTCGGTGGCAAGGCCCCGGGGGTGGATGAGATCCGCCCAGAGTCCCTTAAGGCTCTGGATGTTGTAGGGCTGTCGTGGTTGACTCGACTCTGCAACATCGCGTGGACATCGGGGGCAGTGCCGCTGGATTGGCAGACCGGGGTGGTAGTCCCTCTTTTTAAGAAGGGGGACCGGAGGGTGTGTTCCAACTATAGGGGGATCACACTCCTCAGCCTCCCTGGTAAGGTCTATTCAGGGGTACTGGAGAGGAGGGTCCGCCGGATAGTCGAACCTCGGATTCAGGAGGAGCAATGTGGTTTTCGTCCTGGGCGTGGAACAGTGGACCAGCTCTACACCCTCAGCAGGGTCTTCGAGGGTGCATGGGAGTTTGCCCAACCAGTCCACATGTGTTTTGTGGACTTGGAGAAGGCATTCGACCGTGTCCCTCGGGGGGTCCTGTGGGGGGTCCTCCGAGAGTATGGGGTGTCGGGCCCGCTGATACGGGCTGTCCGCTCCCTGTACGATCGGTGCCAGAGTTTGGTCCGAATTGCTGGCAGTAAGTCGAACTCGTTTCCGGTGAGGGTTGGCCTCCGCCAGGGCTGCCCTTTGTCACCGATTCTGTTCATAATTTTTATGGACAGAATTTCTAGGTGCAGTCATGGTGTTGAGGGGATCTGGTTTGGTGACCTCAGGATCGCGTCTCTGCTTTTTGCGGATGATGTGGTCCTGTTGGCTCCATCGGCCCGTGACCTCCAACTATCACTGGATCGGTTCGCCGCCGCCTGTGAAGCGGCTGGGATGAGAATCAGCACCTCCAAATCCGAGGCCATGGTTCTCGACCGGAAAAAGGTGGAGTGCCTTCTCCGGGTAAAGGAGGAGATCCTGCCCCAAGTGGAGGAGTTTAAGTACCTCGGGGTCTTGTTCACGAGTGGGGGAAGAATGGAGCGGGAGATCGACAGGCGGATCGGTGTGGCGTCCACAGTAATGCGGACTCTGCACCGGTCCGTTGTGGTGAAGAGAGAGCTGAGCCGAAAGGCGAAGCTCTCGATTTACCGGTCGATCTTCGTTCCTACCCTCACCTATGGTCATGAGCTTTGGGTCATGACCGAAAGAACAAGATCACGGGTACAAGCGGCTGAAATGAGCTTCCTCCGTAGGGTGGCTGGGCTCTCCCTTAGAGATAGGGTGAGAAGCTCTGCCATCCGGGAGGAGCTCGGAGTAGAGTTGCTGCTCCTCCGCGTTGAGAGGAGCCAGATGGGGTGGCTTGGGCATCTAGTCAGGATGCCCCCGGACGCCTCCCTGGTGAGGTGTTCAGGGCATGTCCCTCCGGTAGGAGACCCCCGGGGAGACCCAGGACACGTTGGAGAGACTATGTCTCTCGACTGGCCTGGGAACGCCTGGGGATCCCTCCGGATGAGCTGGAGGAGGTGGCTGGGGAGAGGGAAGTCTGGGCTTCTCTCCTTAGGCTGCTACCCCCGCGACCCGACCCGGATAAGCGGTAGAGAATGGATGGATGGATGGATATTTACAGCTGCTCCAGAGTTCTTGAGCTGCTACAGGGAAGAATGATCTGTAGCAGCTCCACTCTTGGAAAGCAGAGGAGCTGTTATACTGATGAAAATGCAATAACTGATGACTCTGTAAACAAAATTCATAACCTAACTTTCTATTATAAAACACAGGGAGAAAATGGAGAGGGTGGTGGATGATGTGATCACATTTTTGTTCCATTTTTGTAAAGTCTGGAGGCATCACAGGGGAGGCTGAATAATCCACAGAGCGTTTCGTCGAGCTGGAACTTGATAAAAGCATGAATTTCCTTCTCAAGGTCTCATCGGTGCTAGCAGAGCTGGCAGATGAGGCTTGATTTGACAATGTCTCCTTTACAGGTTTCAATACACATGGGTTATTTTAAATTTTATGTGCTTTTTTTTGTTTTAAATCCTTTATAATCCATAGTATTTGCTCCCGTATGTATCCTCTTAGGGGCACATTAGGGATATTAATGCCTTTTGTTATATACAGCGTTCTATCATTTCAGCCTTCTGCTGACACCAGATTCATATCTGACCTTCCAATAACCACAGGGGTGACACTAAAACTCAGCATTTAACCCGGTAGACGGCCTTTGAACTGTACATGGAGATCACACCTAGACCTGAAATCAGGATGGTCAAGGCACTGACAAAATGATCCTCTTCTTGCAGACAAGAAAAATATACACAGGCAATTTACACAAAAAAACCCCATGCCATTATGTGGTGCTAATGCCTGAGCTACTGTGTGTCTTGATGCGTGTCTATCTGAGGAGATGGAATTTTGTTTACTCTTGTTTACTCGTACTCCTGTGTAGCCCAGTGCCGAGGTCTTTTGAACGTAACGAGTAATACGTGGCATATGAATAACAATTATTATTTAATATGTAAGATATTGTGAAAGTTGTTCTTGATTTACCTGATTCTAAAAGTCTTTCAATAAGTTAAAATGTGAAACCAAGGATTAAATAAAATGTATTAAATAATGAACTAAATTTAAAAAATAAAACAACGATGAAAATTGAAAATTGATTTTAAAATAAATGGTACAAGAAATAACAAAAATAGTCATAAGTGGTGGAAGTATTGTGCAGTTCCTTAAGTAAATATTGTTGTAATGTGCTGAGGAAATACTCCTCTATGAATCTAAAAGAAAGAGCTAAAGCAGATTAAGAGTCTAATTAAAAGTCTAATTTTCTCAACTCTACAGTTCGTAATTCTGCAGTTAACATTCAAAACATGTGGGACAGTCAAAGCACATTTATGGAGTAATGTGTTGAAATCTAAGCTGTTTGAAATAATGAAGCAGTGTAAGAGCACGAATGTCCTTAATTATTTTTGGAATGTAAAATCTAGTCCCGGTAAATATCAGTGAGGTTTTATATGAGGTTTGGTTTGCGGAGAGTGGAAAGTTTTGTGTGACCGAATGAATGAGTCTTTGTCTCCGTTTTCAAGATAAATGTTGTGCGAATTTAAAGCAGAATTGGATACTGGATTCTTCGAATGCATTTAGCCGCGATTCAGTGGCCATTCAAACCTCGGGATTGCATTATTTCAAAGGACTTTATATGAAACAAAACAGAAACCATATAGAAATTTGAATCAACGACAGCCTCCGTGGAAGAACAAGGCTTGATAATCGAGCTCTGAATAATCGCTCATCTATTTATCGGCCAACCTATCTCCGTCATGTGTACCTCTGTCTACATCTTAAATGCATATCTATTTAATCACCCTAAGAGGTACCTTAATGTTATTCTGGTGTGGGATTAATTTATTTTGCTTTGAGTGGAATCTATTTACGGAGGTAAACTATGCTGCGAGACTAGCCAGTTGCGAGCTAGCTATCTTCAGCTAATTGCTAATGTGGCGCTAACTATTTGACTTCGGTGTTATTTATGGGGCACTGGCTAACTTTTTTACGGCTTAGCATTTGCTTGGATAATGACGTCGCAGTCAATGTAATGATTTACTCTGGTACAGGGTGATTGTTTCCCCCAAATTAGACCGTAAATTTGAATGTTGACATTACACAGAGTGCCTTTTCCACCTGATAGTCTCCGCTACCTGGCTGTACCCGGCTAGCCACGTAAACTCTCCCCGCTCGGTGTTGACGTATGTGGACGAGCCTGCCTATTTTGTCATACTTGTTTTATTTTACCAAGTCTTTGACGGTCGGCTCACTTAAGCGCACAAACTCGGAACATCAACTCGGCCATGACGAGCTGCGAGGCAAAATGTTATAGCTGGACCTAAACGTGTGGATCACTGGATTCCTGGTTCTATCGATCGAGTGGATGATGATGCGGGTCATCTGGTTGATATCAGGATTAAACAGAAGAATGATGAAGATACTTTTGGCCCTTGCGTTAATCGCCTACATTGCCTGTAAGTAGATAATTGGGTGTAAATTAATGCATTTCACCAAATCGGCAAATTAACAGCAACGTTGTTCCTGTCTAAGCAGCTGCAAACGAGTCACAACACAGTGGGGGGGCAGTGGAACAAACCTTGGAGGATCTGCTCTGTTACTGTTGCTATGACGAAGGCTGCTGAGGTCTAAACTTGTGCAGAGAGAATCCAGACATCTTGTTCATGGGGGGTGGGATGCTACAAAAGACATCATCATAATAACTTTGATAGTCTCGCTACCTATTTTATCATCCCAACATCCTTTTTTCTGCCACACTGGGACCAATTGGTTTCTTTAGTCACTGGCTGCTGTCGTATTAAATCTGTTTTAATTTTGCTAATGTGTTTTGATTGTTGAGGTCATTACAAGAAACTTTACATTGTAAGAGAGACAACATTGAGATAAGACATCAAAATGATAAAAAAAAAAATAAGGAGACATCATAAAATAATTAAGCTGTGAATGATTAAACTTCTGCAAAGAGGTCTGGAAGAATGTTTTGGAGGTCAGGTCAGTGTTGTCATGGATGTGGTGCAAATTTCCGTAGACACAGAAAAAGTGGGTTGGGGGGGGTTGTAAGAGTGAGGTTTTATTGTCGTCTAGTCAATCAATCACAAACGTCCTGAACTGGGCAGTTCTACTACCGGTAAATCACTTTATTGTGTCAGCAGTGCCTTCTAGATATACAATGGTGTTGCTGACCCAATAAAACCTGGGCAATATTAACCCTGTTAAATCTGCATTGTGTGTAATTGTATAGATTTGGGCAGAAAGAATCTCAGAAATGTTTTTGTTTCCTGATTCCAGCTGGAATCTTCATCTTCAATAAATGCATTGTTTTCAGGATCGTGTCCCTCGTCAACCAGAAGTGCCAGACCTACTTCATTATTTTCTTTTTAGTCATGCTTCTGCAACGATTCCCCCCGTCCCATGTGTTTACTGTATATTCATCATTCTATCTTTTGTTTTCTCTCTTCTAGCTGTGTGGGGAACATACACAAACATGAGGTACAGTCATGATTTTCTTCCACCCAACATCTTTTAAAATCAAATGTGTGGTATGTTTTGTTTCCTAAGTAATTACTAATTTTGAAAGCAGTTAAATGAGAATATATACGGTATAACGTATGGATGCATAGATCTCGGTGACGGTGGCTCGGCTTAAGACTGGCTCTGTTTTTAAGTAAGAGTAGTTATAGGTCGACATGCGTTTATCATAATGAGCCGTTCTGCTTGTTGGTGGTTGGTAGTTTAATGACCAGTCCTGACAGGTCAGACTGGACCTGTAGCAGAATATATTGAAATCCAGAACTTAAGCAGCTGGTTAACCTCTGGAGCCTTCATATAATTGATTTTCATCCAGCTTGTTTCAATTTTGAAATCCAAATATTTACCTGCTTCCTTGGATTTACACATGAAATCTCCTCCATCCAGCTGTTCTTTGCCCCAGTTCAAGGGAGGCCTCTTCCTCGCCTGCCTTGGCTTTGCTGTTCTTGGCGTCGCCTCCTTCAGTAGAATTGAATCAACCTTCACCTGCTCACATTCACTTTCTGGGAAACCTCAGCACCCTTTGGTCTGCAGTTCCCTAACAAAAAAATCTAACATGCTTCCTTACATTCACTAACATCAGAGCATCTTTCTGCCAAAGCCTGATTTTACTGGTTATCTTTCCGACGCATAAGGAGAATGTGTCTGATCGATCTCCAGAGATTTTTTTTAAGATTGTTTATTTGTTGCTAGCAAAAATAGGTGAGGGGATTACAGATACCCTTATAGATCCTCCCGCGTAACCTGATGGGAAACACTAAGGAACACAGGGGAGGGGAGGATAATTGGAAAATAGAAATTCCACAGTAAGAGGAGGGAGATTAGAGGGGTCAGTTAATGAAATTCAAAAATATCAAACAATTATTCGAATTGCATTTGTTTGCCAGTTAATGAGATCTTCAGCTTCCCATGGTGTGTCAGAAGAATCAACCAGTGGCTTATTGATATTTTATTACTCCCACTGCGGAGTTGCTTGTTTCCAATGGCACACAGGATGAAAGGTCAGAGGTGGTGTAAAGAGGATAAAGGTGAAAGGTCACCTCACAGAACTGGAGCTAGGAGGGGTTGCTGAGGCCAAGGGGACTTAACTGCTCTTCTGTGACCCCTGTTTGCAGAGCCAGGATGGGTGAAAATAACTGCTGCAGTGACGCAGCGAGTTTAGATCTTTTTATCAGTCAAAGCCACGCGGAGCAGTTTGTGGGTGGTGATACGTCCACTTTGTGGGATTTGGAGGAGTTGAATATATTAGAGATTCCTGACATATTGAAGGTGTGTTGGAAACGGTTTTCTGAATGATATCTGTTTTTTTTCTCATGGTCAGGTCTAAAATCCGCTCATGACTGGGGATAGAATGTATTGAAGTGTGTGTTTATTTGATTTCAGATGTTGAGTTGTATTGTGGTACTTTACTATTGGTTAAAAAAAAAAAATCTGATGCAAACAAACTCATTTTCAGTTTGGGTAAAAAATGTCCGCACTGGGAAGACTGAAGGTTAATCCAGTTTTACCTCGGTGGAGGAAGCAATCATTTAATTTTTGATTTATATTGTGGCTGGACAGAAACAAGTTGAAAGATGTTTGTGTGTGTCTCGATTTTGCAGCACTGATGACATGATTGTCAGCTGGTTTTATTGTTGTACTTTGCACTGCTGCACGTCAATCAAGATCAAGATCAATAGACATTGAGATTGGTGATCTATTTTTTTAATAATAGTATTTTACATCAAAACATTTGACGTAAAATGAAGTGCTGTATTTGCAGTTGTTCCTCCTGCGGGCTCAGCCCTCCTTTCATTTTCTTTTTCTTTTTACAGATCTATCCAGGATGGAGAAATGAAGATTGAGCAGAGAATTGACGAGGTGTGTTTGATCTGAATAAACCTATCCAATAATCTGGGGAGATGTACTGTATATTAGCATGCCATGGTGCATAGGTTTGGTCCACATATATGTCCCATATATGTTTAAACATGCATGGGGCGTCCTCTCTGATCGCAGCTGTAAGGAAAGAAAACCTTACAGGAAGTGATTATAGTATCTTTAATGTTTTTCTTTTTTTACAAAAAAAAAATCCCGTTTATGCACATGATGCTTGCACCAGCGTTGTTTACGCTATGGGATGTGAATTATTAAGCCAACTGCCGTGCTATAATAGTGAAGCTTTGTTTGTTTAAGGTTGCTGTTTAAGGAAGCAGCAATCTATGGGTGATAACCTAAAGTGCTTGTCCTGCATAGATGATTGGTCCTTGTAAAACTGTCTGCTGTCACCAAAATGAAGCTGTTTTTACTGTCTTTAGGCTGTGGCGCCTCTCAGAGAAAAGATCCGTGATCTGGAACAAAGGTGTGTATCTATTGCTTGTGATACTCAGCGGCCGTTGTTTCAGTTACTTCCCTAAAAGTTCTTGGATCATAAAAGTAAAGTGGAGTAAGTCACACCCCCGTCACATTGAATGGTATTGACAGTATTACTGAGCTCCTATTTGGATGAATTTTCCTTGAATTCAACCCTTTTTTGTCTGACAGCCAGTAACGCCATTAGCTGGTTTGACCTTAATGATTAAGTCTACACAGACAAATCTGGCAATTCTTTTAGAAGATGTAATGTTTTTTTCTTTGTGGTGCAGAGTAGCAGATAAATTGAGTTTTCCACGGTTAATTAAATTCCTCACCTTTTACCTTAAAGCAAATGTAGAAAGCCTTTTGTTTGTGTCCCAGGTGCCACGTGCTTTTCTACAGCCCAGCAATATGCCAACGCATTTCTGTACCTTTCACCGCTATTAAATTCAATTTCTGCTTAAAACCCACTGGAGGTTTACAAAGACCATTGACAGAACTATGATGTGGCTGTGTCTGTTCTCCTGATGGTACACAAATCAACAGCTATATTTGGTCACATTAAAGGGGAAATTTCCATGGCCGTCCTACCGTTAGTAACACAAGTGTGACAAAAGCAGAGCAAGACAGCCTCAATAGGGCAGTCTGTCTCTGACCTCTGTGCTCAATTGGGCATTAATATCAGCACAATACTGCCTGTGGAAGTGCGTAATACATTTCTAGAGAAAAAACGATGACAATCTAAGATAATTGTGTAAGAAGTCTGGTTTGTTGCTTAGTATGTGAACTGATGTTTTTTCCACCGTATGTTTCCCTTCATCCACACGTTATTCATTGAACATCTCTCCCTCTCTTTAACCCTCTCATCCTCATCCCCTCCGCCTCTCTCTCTTTCTCTCCCTCCAGCCTTTCTCAGAAATATCCACCTGTGAAATTCCTGTCAGAAAAGGACCGCAAAAGAATCTTGGTATGAGGCAACATCTGTATTTAAGCATACACAATCTTCTGTGTGCGATGTCTGAAACGCTACCGCTAACAGAGAAGAAGCACTTCAACACAACATGGCTCTGCCTTTTGTGCTCGAACAATGCGTCTTTGCACACATTGTTCACATTATACACACAGATTTTGTCCACGTCTGCCGCTGGTTAAGAGTAGATTATCAATAAGCTGGAGCCAAAATGTACACAGATGCTGTAGTTCTTGGTGATCTTGGTTTTTTTGTTTTTATAAAGTGCAACACAGTGTGTTTTTTTGTCCTACTACCCTCTGTGTTTCAAAATGTGATTTTGAACACGACTGGGTAAACGCACAGATAAACAAGCAATAAATGCTACAGATTAGATCAGACTATAGCCTGTGTCATAGAATAGAAATTTGGATTCTCATGATAATACAGGTTGATTTGGTTGTTTTGTGCCTTTTACAAATGTAACATGAAAAAAGCTGCTCTTTCCTCCAATAGATCACTGGTGGGGCTGGTTTTGTGGGGTCCCATCTTACTGACAAGCTGATGATGGACGGTCATGAGGTGACAGTGGTGGACAACTTCTTCACGGGAAGGAAGAGAAATGTGGAGCACTGGATCGGCCATGAGAACTTTGAGCTCATTAACCATGATGTGGTGGAGCCCTTGTATATTGAGGGTGAGTCAGTCAAACAGTGGTAGGTTGGCTTGAACTTGCAGGCTGAATGAGACTTGACTCTTTTTCTGCTTGCCACACAGCTATGTCTCTGTCTTGCTATTAGCATGGCCTCATTTTGGATGGATACAAATATTTGTTGTTTTGCTGCTGTGTATGATTAGCCTCGCAGATTACATTTGACGGTGTTTTTTTTTGCTGTTTCAGTTTTGACAGAAGCAGGTTATTATTAATGAGGTTCTGTTGGTATACCCATTTTTCTGTCCTTCTGTGAGTGGGATCCAGAGAAGACAATCGAATCCTGGCCTGTCCAACACAAATTAAAAAATGTAGAGCTCCAGACTGGAAACCAATCCAGAAGTTTAGAATAACTCAACCTGACCTCATTCTTAAAGAAGAATTATTAAGATCCTCTACGCTGTCAGGACGTCCTTCAATCAGCTGGATTTAAACTCGACCCATTCTTTATTTGACCATGACAGAGATCCCCCCCCGGCTCCGAATTCTCAAGGTGTTGATTTCTATCAAAACAGCACAGAGCGGAAGTCATTGGTGCATTTAGCAAACTCCATCCAGGCGGTGCACAGGGTCGACTGTGAATAATAATTCAGTCTTTTCACCTTGTTAACTGATGGAACAACTGTTTTTGTTCACATGAGGCTGAGATGTCTGTTGTTAATATCCATGAAGTACAAACATGCAAATTGGTGTCACACATCAGTGGCTGTAGTGCAGCCTTAATAACTCTTCTGTCATTTCAAAATGGAAAACAAGAATGACAAGCTGAACATCATCTTTTCTATCAGTGCTCTCAGCTAGTGAAACATCAGTTAGTTGATTGTAAAAAGTACTTAAATCTTGGTCTCTTTTGGAAGTAAACAGCATTGCACTTGTCTTCCTCACCACATTCTTTGCTGCAGCTGCAGCTGCTTCATCTGATTCTTATTTTTGGCCTTGTGTCAAAGGTTTTAGACCCTTTCTTGTATTTTTGCAGCGCTCCTCTTCCTGGTCTTTACTTTACTCTTCTGCCTACTTGATAGTCAGATTAAAATCCTTAAACACTGTGAATCATTTATTGACAGTAAAGGTCAGGGTGAATAAATCAATATCAATTTCCAAGATTTCTCATGAAAATGCCTGCGTTATTCCAGCTGACCTTTGATCTTAGTTGTGTAGTTGTTTTCTGACCTGTTTTGCTGTGGTGCCAACTATTTACTGGTAGTATATTATTATTATTACTATTATAACCAAGTTATAAATGCTGATTAAAGTCTCATTCACAGTCATAATTTCTAAAATTTGGCACCAACTGAAAGAAGTTGCTCTTATTCAAAAGAAGCAATCAACAAAAATGCTTTTTGCGGAAACATTTGTGAAATAGAAGATGCTATATTTTCACCTTTTTTTAAATACAGTGGATCAAATCTATCACCTGGCATCTCCAGCTTCTCCTCCTAACTACATGTACAACCCCATCAAAACCCTCAAAACCAACACTATTGGCACGCTAAACATGCTTGGTGAGTACATGAGTGCATTGATTGATTATTGATCGTGTATCCCTGTTACACTGCTCAGGGTAAATGTGCTGCACATGAGTGGTCTGCATTTAGGAATGTTCAGAAATAATCATTAACATTGATTTAATATTTCACTGGTTAAGAGTGAAGCCACCAGTTCACCATGAAGGAAACTGTGATGTCACTCTGGTAAAACGTAATTTAATGTTTGACAATGATTTTTTTTTTTTTGTAAGACCGTTTTCTTATTGTTATCCTGTATCTTTGGCAGCGGTACAGTATTTGTAATATATTTTTTATAAGCAATGTCATTTCATATATATATATATATATATATATATATATATATATATATATATATAATCTTTTGATTCATCTGTATTTCTTGCAGGTATATATATATATATATCATCTTTTGATTTATCTGTATTTCTTGCAGGCCTGGCTAAACGTGTGGGTGCCAGACTACTTCTGGCCTCTACCTCTGAGGTTTATGGAGGTAAAAAAGAAAAGACAGTCATTTTAAAGGCTTTGGAAATAAGATCTAGGATTGCTTTTTGAGTTTAAGAATACACCAGGTTACCTTAAATAGTGATGCTGATGTCTGCATTAATCTTGTAATAATGAATTTACTAAATTAAAGCAAATAGAATCGGTAACAGTAAAGCTGTGGCTCAGACCCACATTACTGTCTCCAAACCTGTTTCTGATTAGAGTTGTAAGCGTCAGTGTTGGATTGATGCCCTGTAATATTGTAATGCGTTTCAAGCCTACTGCAGTGAATTAATTTGATATTAATAAAAGCAGTAATTACATCCCATCACACCCCCTCTCATCCAGACAGCTGCATGCTGTGTACTTAATTTTATCTTCTTTTTTACTTTGCTTTCTAGATCCAGAAGAACACCCACAAAATGAGGAGTACTGGGGCCACGTGAACCCAATCGGCCCTCGTGCGTGTTATGACGAGGGGAAACGTGTGGCAGAGACCATGTGTTATGCCTACATGAAACAGGTATGGGCATCGTTCATGGTGCGAATAATCAGAGCACTATCATTTCATTGTATTTCCACGTCTTTTGATCAACTTCTCCTAATTAAAGTGAGTGCTGTCTTCACTCTAATCCTTATTAAATCATTCTAGTTTGGGTTTAGTTTCTGTTGGTACAAGCTCTGGTTTTTCTTAAGTAACCGCCTGTTCTTGAGAGCTGAATTTTCTGCTATTATGAGTTGATTGACACCAGCCTTTGATGATCAGATATGACTGACTTCTCTTGCCTTTCCTCCAGGCAGGTGATATTTATTTATCTGCTTTGTCTCTTTCTCCTGCTCAGCTGCTCATTATTTTTTTCACACCTGCTGGGACATTTCTTTGGAAAGGTCACCTTTCAACATTGAACTCTCAGTGGTTTACATAAGACCGGAGCAATCACGCATAACATCTAATGTCATTACATCAAATCCATTAACATTACAAAACTCATGAATGTTGGATACACTCAACCAGAAGCCTTCACAAATTTCATTGTCTGATGCAGTATGACTTCACTTTAACTTCCTGTTGAAACTATTGAAATATTATCAAACACTTGAGAATTATTTTCTAGGTGTTGTGATTTCACTTTGTAAAATAATTATTTGTCAAAATTCAAATTCTGATGAGTAATGCCGTTTGTGTCATGTGAAGTAAGGCTGTTGGCGTTGTGTTTAGTAAGGGTGTATTTACTGTGTGTGTAGATGTTATTTGGTAAATTGCTTATACTTTATTAGTGTAGGCGATCACATTGCTTAAGCTCCGATACTCATCTACATCCATCGGATTATATCTTCAAGGACATATATGCTTGCATGATCATGCACACATGCACTTCATACACTCCACCCCCCCACACACAGATGCATGCACCACTTTGGCAGCCTCTTCATCATGTCGTCCCCATTGTGTCCTGATCCTTCACAAGAATGCAAATTTGTTCCTCCTAATGAATACATTTGCTCGTTCTATTCACTGAAATGCATTTTCAATATTTCAAGGAAAAATCTCTCCATTATTTTTATGTTTTTATTCATATTATGTGCCTCACAGTTCCTCTCTGGTTATAGCAAAAAATATAATTAGGCTGAAGGCCTTGTATTGGAGTGAAAGTCATACATTTCTATAGAATAGGTCTTCACCGATTACCTCATTCCTTCTTTGTTCGGCAGATGGGAGCCTTTTCTCTCCTGCATGCTGGTCTCACTTCTGTCTAGAGTCGCACAAATTACAGCTTGATTTTCGTGCTGTAAACCTTCATTGACAATTAGTATGACAGAAGGGCAATCATCGTATAAATTCTCACCATATTAGTTTTATAGAATAGATGTACTGTTGTTTGCACCTGTAACATCAAAATTGCATACAATGACATGTGTTTATGATGTACGTACAGTAGATTATTGGTGAGGTTGAATACATGACGCGTTTGCGTTGGGTAACTAAGCTGGTAAGGAACAGGACTCCGTCACATTCCTTAATAACTACAGCATTTATTTGCAAACTCAACCTTGGTGTTGACTATCAAGCATAGTAAGAGGCAGAATATTTAACAATATTACAAAAACCAAGGCAGAACAGAGTGAGTAGTTTAAAGATCTCCAACATCTTGTTTTTTGTTCACAGGAAGGAGTAGAGGTGAGAGTAGCAAGAATTTTCAACACATTTGGATCCAGAATGCATATGAACGACGGACGTGTCGTCAGCAACTTTATCCTGCAGGCTCTGCAGGGGGAACCTCTCACTGTATGTGTTTACAGCTTTTCCCTTCAATATAAGCACTTTGACAGTGTGAGCTTTTTATTCAGCATCAACATGATTAGGCGACATGGATGCAAGTTGGTTTATGCTTAATGTTTATGCAATATTTTGAATGAGTTTAACATCAAATGTGAATGGGCACTGCAATTTAAAGGACTGTAATAGTAACAAGAACATAAATCATTTTCCATGTTATTGTGTTTCTCCTGGTGAAAATGGCCTTATTTCTTTATTCATGTCTACTTGTTTTTTCACTCGTGTACTTCAGAGACGAGCATGGCTGTCTAATTTCCGTGTTTGTAGAGTTTGCCACTGGGCCGTGCCCATCTTTATAATTATCATTCCTCATTAGAATGCTCACCAGATCTTGTGGCTCAAATGGGAAAATGTTTCTCCAGCCAGAGCGTGTAATTGGGTACACCAGGGAGATTTATCTTCAGTAGTCATGCCAGGAGAACATCTAAAACAAGGCGTATGACTGCACGCACTGGTAGAGCATCTCATGAATGTCGACATGGTCAAGGCATGTAGACAAGACAACTTGCTGAAGTTTATACCAAGAGTCAGAATGAGGAAGAAAGGGCACTCAAGTGACTTTGAACATGGCTGCTTTTTGATACCAGACGGGCTGGTCTGAGTGTTTCAGATACAGCTAATCTACTGGGATTTTCACACACACAACCATCTCTAGTGTTGACAGAGAATGGATCAAAATAAAGAGAAAATGAGAGCAACACATGAGTGGATGAGAATGGACAGGCTGCTTCAGATGAGAGAAAGGCGCCAGTAAACACAACATGGAAGCATGGACCCATCCTGCCTCATATCACTGGTTCAGGCTGCTGGTGGTGTGATGGTGTGGGGGATATATTCTTGGCACACTTTGAGCCCCTTTGTACCACCTGAGCATTGTTTAAAGCTGCAGCCTTCCTGAGTAGTGTTGCTGAGAAGGTCCAGCCCTTTACGACCACAGTGGACCATATCTGGTGGCTAAGGTGTCTAACACCTTGTTAAAAGTCTGCCATGGAGAATTAAGGCAGTTCTGAATCCAAAAATGGGTCCCACCTTCTACTGGCATGATGTAGCTAATAAAGTGGCTGGAGTGTTTGTTGTTTTGATGCAAGAGTTACACATTCTGTAGAGGGTGATAAGAATAAATTAGTAGTATACCTAGAAATTTGCATGTGCTATGCAAAAATAATGATTCCTGTCTTTTTTTAGGTGTATGGTACTGGGTCCCAAACAAGAGCCTTTCAGTATGTCAGGTAAGAACACCAGATTTCTCCAGTTTGGCTGCAGACCTGCTACTCTGAACCATTCCGCCCTGTTCTATCTGTGCCTGTCTTAAGGAACAGGACATTTTCTGTTCAAAACAGATTTAATTTACCATGCGCTGTTTGAAGTATACTAAAGGCGTGCATGTGTGGATATCGATATGTTGTTGGATTTGTGAACTCTAAGTAACGTGGCGTGCTATCGCATCAGCTCAGACTTTGATGTTGGCTATTAAATACCAACGGTTGTTCGTCTTTCTGCCCGATAGAGCGTGTCTGTGGTGTGATATGTTTTGGTTTTTACGAAGGTGCAAATTTAATCAGTTGGAAGAAGACAGACATGGAGTATTTGAAGAACTTGTATATCTTTAAAAACACATTCAGGCGCTTTGCTGTGTGACCTTTGTGCTGCGTAAACAAGCAATGTCAGTGCAGGTAGGTTTTCCTTGAACAAAGTTGTCGGACTAACATAAACCCACAAAGGTTATATGGCGACAGGAGCATCTTAATGTTATTTGACCAATTTTATACAGTTATTGGGCAAAAGTCATCAATCACTTGATAATAAAGCCTTTGAATCGGAGGGCTGTCACAGATATATTGGGTCAATTGTTTCCTCCACAAACATCAGGTAGATGTTAGTAGAACCCTCATGTCTTGATGCCTTAGGTACAATTACTGTCCTCCAGCTGCTGCGGTCTTCTTGAGACACACTAACCAGCCTGGCTCACATATACAGATGGATGGAGATCAGCTGTATTTCACTAGAAATGCAAATATTGGTCTCCAAATTCATGGAGGTGAAATCATTTGTTGGTCACAAGACTCTCTTTGAATTGCTTCTTACCAAGTAAATGTGTGGAGGCCTTGAGAGGACTTCCATAAGGTGTGAGCCTGCACAACAGTTCTTTCTATGTAGGTTTTGAACCCACATCTAGGAAAAGTGCAGAAGAGTTGGGGCGGTGGGTGGTGTGAGGCCTCAGAAAACTACAGAAGAAGACATAATCAACACCTTTAACAACCTGCTTCACTCCTGTTTATTTCTGAGAAACTGACTACCTCACCATTATTGACTGAGGGCGCATTATTACTCTGCACAGCCTTCTGAAAATACAGTTACATAATAGTTCAGACGTTGCATAATAAAGACGTCAGGCCAGAATCGATGATGACCTCTCACTTCCTCTAAATTTGATTTCTCACCATTTAAAACGGAGGTTTCATCAGACGTATTCAAACGGTTGCAGAATGAGTAAGGACATAATGTTACATCACCAGAACCTTTCCCACCACTGATGGCAAAAATTTACAAGGAAAATCTTAAAACTATGAGCAGCCTTACGGAACGTGTCTGGTGGTCTGTTAAAGTAGCTACTCTCGCTATAGTGTTCTGAATCTGCACCTGTGGGCCTTCACATTAAACACTTACCATTAAACAGCCCTGATGGAGGGGAATGTACTCACGCTGCTGCTTTTGAGATTTTCATTTGGAAGTTGCCAAGCATGCTGGCTTCTTTTTACATAAATGCTCTGATATATGCACCAACCTTTTTACCAATATTAAATATTCAGGCGCTTCCACAGTGTTATGAATTCACTGCTGGTTGATTCGTGTGGACTCGACATTCACCCGTGAGAGGGAGCCAGTATTTCATCAGGGACGAAATCAGAGCTGCTTGTTATCGTCTGCTGCAGTCTTGGCAGCAGTTTGCTTTCAACAGCTCTTTGCTTCTTGTAAAACTCTTGTAAACTCAAATTGTCAGGAACTAAAACACCAGTCTCACCTTAATTCAGACCTTCTCCATCACTCAGTATGTCTACACACACAGTTTAATGGAGCTATTTGGACTTTGCCCTAATTTCGGAATTTGTTCCTCCTACTGTAGTTCACATGGGATGGAGACTGTTGGATAAGTGATGTCCCTCTCTTCAACACTAGGTGGCGATATGCATCTTTCCGGCAGGTTAATTCGGCCCCCTTTCCGGTCGACATATTATGCGCGTTATTACATTGACCCTGGCTTTAAGCCCGGAGTAAGGAGATTAGAAAATGCAGACGTCTGCTCCAATATGTCATGTCAGGGTCATTAATCACTAGAAATTAATGAGATTTGTAATGAAACAGTAAATCGAAAATCAGTTGTGTTTTTATGATTGCGCATAAAACAAATGCATGCAGCATCCATGATGGCATCAAAGCTACAGATCAGAGCTGAGAAGAGATGAGCCTGCAGAACTTCCTCTCTCTCTCTCTCTCTCTCTCTCTCTCTCTCGACCCTGCTGTGTCGGAGCAGTGCCCGTTCTGCTCAGGGCGAGAGACGGTGTTTCACGCATACAGTGAGTGTGAGCCACTCACTGTACTTTTTAATGTTGTAAAAGGTGATTTTAATGGTTTTAACTAAATGTTTTCTATCAGAAGTTTTATCTACGGAGCAGGGTACAAAAAAGCTACAAGTGGCAGCTCCTTAATTGTATTTGTGGGGAAGCCAAGATGGCAATCTACATCTACAGAAAAAACAAAAGTGAAAAAAGCGGAGATTGTGAGGCCGCCTCAGTGTGGCGTTGTAACGTTAGGTGTAGGCTGAGGTCGGAGTTTGGTTTTTATAAAATGATAAATGACCTCAAAGATGTACTCTGCACTGTTAAAGAAGACAACCCCTTGTGGGATAGTTGTATCGCTGTTTTATAGTATGTATTTATTTATTGTTGTTTTTGTGTTCTGAACAGGGCTTGTGTCCCTGTGTAAACTGTAACTCTCTCTCTCCCCCCAGTGATCTGGTCAACGGTCTGGTGCTGTTGATGAACAGTAACATCAGCAGTCCTGTTAATCTGGTGAGTGCCTCCTTTTCAGCTCTGACAATTTCAACTGAATATGCAGTGAAAATAGGAACTTTTTAAAATGGAATCTGTTCTCAGGGGAACCCAGAGGAACACACCATATTGGAGTTTGCTCGTCTTATCAAAAGTCTCGTTGGTAAGTCCTCGCATCCACGTCCATCACATATTGTTTGAAAGGACACCAAAGTCTCATAGAAGGGCTTTTCTCTGCCGTTTCCTCTGTTGACAGTTCCATTAAAGCCATTTTATCCACCCAAATGTTGTTATTTAATCAGCATTTTTCAGGATATTTCTGCAGCTGTGCAGACTTTCAAATCCGGTACCTACAGCACAGTTTAGGAAGAGAATGCACAGTTAATCTGTTCCCTCTACCACAGTGAGCCGTAGTCAAATCCAGTTCCTCCCAGAGGCTCAGGACGACCCACAGAGGAGAAGACCTGACATACGGAAAGCCAAGATGATGCTTGGATGGGAGCCCGTGGTATGTGTGACACACGAGAAGCACCATACTGCCCTGCACATGAGCTCTGATCCTGCGGCTTTAGCAACAGATGGGCGTCTGCTGAACACAAACTTTCTTTGTTTGATTGGCTGAAGGGTTTGGAGGTGTTTTCTGACCAGGCTGCCGGTGGAATTGAGCCGTATTCAGGCTTCAGAGACCGGGTTGCCCTCTGTTAGTTACACAAGTTCATCACCTTCTTTAATTCTTTTATAGAAGCAGGATTCTTTTCCTCTTTTGTCCACACTTCATGACTTTTCATGTTGGTTAAAGAGAAGTGATCGGGGTGTGTGTTTATAGCTGTCAGTTCCTGCTCTGGAGGCTCCTCTGGCTCTCAGCACTGTCGCCTGTTGATACATGTGATGGATGCTCACTCTTTCCCTCAGCATAGTGATTGATGAGGTTGATGGATGAGGCGGGTGTTGGCTTCCCTCCTGGAGTTTTTGGAGTTTAATTTGGCATTCAGGGTGTTGAGGGTAAAGATGTTAGGTGCTGGAGCTGGTGAACAGGGTTCCAATCTGATCTCAACAGTTGCACTTTCCATTTCATACTCATATACACAGTAGGATTGATGGACTTAAATGTTGTAGACAGATAAGCCTTGCAATATGTTTTCCTAAAGAATAACTTAATATTGATGTGACCTCTTCAAGGTGTATCCTGCTAAGACAGACTGCAGCTCCCCCACAGCCAGAGTGAGAATTAGTGATCTTGAAGATGAATTTGTATCTGAATGCTTGAGATGTGCATCGATTTCGATGACTATATTTATATAGTGTTGATGAAGGTGCAAATCAGTAAGTAAACAAAACAATGTCCACAAACACGAACAGATAACTTAAAGATACATCTCCTGGATGCCCTGGGACACATCATCAGTGATGTATCCTGGGTTCATAGGGTGTTTCGGGTCTCACACCATCATACACCCTCGCCCAGGCGACCCAGCCGGGGTGATCAAGACCCGGCTTGTGTCCCAGTAGCAACCCACGGATCTGCCCCTTTTCAGCCACAGCCACCTCGTGGCTCTCTCTGCAGCTTCACTTGCGGATTCAATGGCCCTCTTTTGGCTGTCCCTGTGACTCCCAATCGGCCAAAGACTTTCCAGAGGGAGCGTCCTGCAAACTTCTATGGGCTCGTGTGAATGAAGTGAAACCTTTGTCATCTGTGTCATCCTGTTAACGCAGGGGATCCGTAGAATAAACAGGCCCCACACTGATGGCCAGTGTGTGGTGGGATGACCTTCCCACCAAGTGGTGCTGGTCAGCCTTCACCCTCTACCAGAACACTCTGTGCAAAAGGATAAGTTTAATGTTTCCGCTGTCTCTGGAGGTCTATCGGTGGATGTGACTGAACCCCCTGTGAGGGAGGGAGTGAACCTGGGGGCCCTTCGAGCACCCTCTCCAATTTTTCAACCCGTATCAGAGAAAATGCTGTGTAAGAATGACAGCAGGATTATTTTCATTTCAATTGGGTCTCAGCCGCTGATTGCTTGTGGTGGACTGACAGAGCAATTCACCATCTCACACATTCTAGAACTATGATTGAGGACACAGCTGGGAAAATGGTTCAGGATCTTTAGAAATGAGGGAAATAATCCCACTGTCCCACCTAAAATGATGCGTGTGCATTTAAAGATAGAGGGAAAAAAATTAAAACGGAACCCCCTGGAGGTCTGGTGAGCTCTGCGTCATCAGCATGGTAAAACCTGTACCTGTCAGATTTTTTAATGGGCTCCTCTGGGGGCGGGGGGGGTGAGGCCGATCACTCCCAGCCTCACGCATCTTCACCTTCCTGTCCCCTGATCTTTAAGTGCATGTTTGTGTGTTTGCAGGTACCACTGGAAGAAGGGTTGAATAAAACCATCCATTATTTTAGCCGGGAACTGGAGCACCAGGCCAACAACCAGTACATCCCAAAACCCAAAGCCGCCCGCATGAAGAAAGGCCGACCACGGCACAACTGAGGTCCCTGCTCCCTCAGCACAGACTTGTCAGAGACGAGAAGTAAAGCTCCTTCAGACGGCCCTGGAAGCTTCTGCAGCATACAGTGAATGAGGCACCCCGGGAACCCTCTATGGGGAGAAGGACAACTAGAACATACATAATAAAAGAATAGTTGCCTTGCTTGTGTTTTGGATGGACTCGAGGAAAGACACCCGATTGGCTTTTTTTTGCTTTTTGCTATTGAAATCCCGACCCTGGTGATGAGTCGCAGCTCTTATTGTGCTTTCAGTGTTTTTAGTTTATTTTAGCTATTTTATTGGGTGATTGGGTGGGGAAGTGTGTGTGTGTGGGGTGTCTCTCCAGGGGTGAGGCGCCCGACTGTCCACTTGAGTTTGTCCTCCATCGGTGGTGTGCCATATCCCTGTCAGCAGTTCACGCCGTGGCGGCGCAGGACCGGCCCAGTCCTGCTCAGACCGTGGGAGCGTCGCTGCGTGTGAATCAGGACGTTGTTGTCTTCTGCTTTGTGAAATGTCAAGATGTGCATTATCAATCTCAGATGTTATTTTAATAAAATATTTTGTGGATTATATATTTGAGGGTTTTGTAAGGGGAATTGAGAGGCAGGAGATCTCTACAAAGCTCTTGTTTATTAACTGCAATCTGAGGAGATGAAAACCATCAGATTTCCACCATTATATAAAATAAAGTCCACAAGCAGTTGCAGTAAAGGAAACTGCAAATTCTAAGTTGCGAAATGTAGAATGAAGCAACAAATCAGCCAAATTAAAGCCCAGAGAGGCCTCAAACCAAGCTTCTATCGGGCTCAACTTAATAATAGTCATAATTGACATCGGCTCCATATCTGTATGAACTGTGGTCCCGGGGGCCAGTGGGGGAGTTCTCGTCATAGTGATGCTGACGGCCTTGGTTGTTGGAGCGAGCCTGGTCCATCCAATAAGACAGGTCAGCCTCCAACCGCTGGTGAGAGAAAGGGGGGGGGGGTGAAAGACTGCTGACACTGAAGCATAACATGAAAAAAACACAAATAACAATAATCCCCACAAGAATGGACATTCCCCAATAGTGCAAGACACGAAAATACACACAAACATCTTTGTGTGGAGTCAAATCTGGGCCAAAAGGTTTGATCATTTGAAAAATGAAATCAAAAAGTAACTTTAAAATCAAAACTTCAGGTTTTGATCGTTGAACTAAAACCAGGATTTTTAATTTATTATTATTTTTCAATTCAAAACTCATTCTTTTGGTTTTTACTCATTTTGTTGTTTTTTTGGGTGGAGGGTTTCCTCCCAGGTTTTTTTCAATTTCAAACTCTTACAGGTTCAGGCTCGTGGCCCTCCAGGTGTGGGAGCCTGGACCTGTTGCCTTCAGGGAACGTCGGCCATATGACGTGAACACACCAGCACACACTGTTATAGCAATAGGACTGACCGTAAAAAAAAACAACCCAAAAAAGACGCCAGTTGCAAAGTTACAGTTGCTTTAAAACTGTGGTAGCGCCAATCACAAAATTTGGTCAACATATTTTGACAGAATGTATAGTTTAACAACCAAAGTGCCAATTTAAATGTACAACATGGCTGAGGTCTCCTGAAGGCATGAGATTAAGGGCTGGTCCCAGGCTTCACTGCTATACTGTCACTCATCATTCGACTGCCATCATTTTTAATAACACCCCCCCCCCCCCCGCCCCCCCACCCCGACAAGCCAGGGCCATAATTGTGAACCTAAGAAAGTAGAGCCTCAAAACATCCATTGCTGTCAACTCAAATCCTTGACTGTGGGTGACATATTTCCTCCTCAGTCACAGGTTTTTATCAGAAAACTGGTTGCCAAACTCTAATTCAATCACACACTAAACCAAAACCCTAACCCCATTTCTAACCCTAACCCCAACACTAACCCTAACCCCAAACTCAACCTCAAACCCAACCCAAACCCTAAACCTCATTCAGGAGGCAGGGTACATTCCCCTAACCCTTATCCTAACCCTAACCCCAATTCTAACACTGACCCTAACCCTAACCCTAACCTAACCCTAACTCACCCAACCCTAATCCTAACCAACCCTAACCCACCTAACCCCTAACCCGAACACTAATTCTAACGCTAACCCAACTAACCCTAACCTTAACCCTAACCAACCCTAACCACTGACCATTATTTGTAAGCCTATACCCAACCATAACCGCAACCCTAACCCTAATTCTTGCCCAAACCACAATCACAATCCTAATCCCAACCCACCTATAAACCTAAACCTAACTGTATTTCTAACCCTAACCCTGACTCAACCCCTTACCACAACCCAACCCTAATCATAACCCTAACCCCTCACCCCAACTCTAACCCTAAACCCTAACCCCAACCATAAACCTAACCCCTATAGCCCTAACGCTAACCCAAATTCCTACACTAACCCTAAACCTAACCACAACACTAACCCACCTAACCCTAACCTGAACCCTAATCCTAACCCTGATTCAGGAGGCAGGGTACATTCCCTTATCCTAATACTAACCCCAACTCTAATTCTAACCTTGACCCTGATCCTAAACTTAACCGTAACCCTAACCTACCTAACCCCAATTTGTATCCCTATCCCCAACTCAAATCCTAATTTCTAACCCTAACCCCAACCATAAACCTAACCCTAATTCTAACCCTAACCCCAACCATAAACCTAACCCTAATTCTAACCCTAATCACAACCCTAATGCTAATTCCATTACACAGCAAACCCCAACGCTAACATTAACCCTGCTTGTCTTCTTCGCTGCTTTAACCCTTGAAATCTGCTCTCACTGACTAGAGGAAAAGTATGGACGGACCTGAGAGTGTTCTCATTTGTAAGTGTAAAGTTGCCATGGAAACATTTGCTTTTTGTTGGCGACAGAGTTCTGAGCTCTCCTAATCCAGGTTTCACCCACCTGCTCATCAAATCCCAAGTACATAAACTGTTGAATCCACTGCTGCACATCTGCTCTGCTGCGGTCCCAGATATTTCTCTTCGTCCGGCTCAGTTTGCCTAAGAACTCCTGAGCTTTGGTGGCTGGGATGGCCACCGCGGCCCTGGAGGGTGGGTTTAACGCTGAGCAGAAGCAGAGAGCAGCTACATGAGCGTCTCATCACACACTTTGGGCATTTTTCTGCTCTATCAAGGTAATTTAACTTACAGCCCCTCTTTTCTTATATAACAATTAACCTACCGTACTCGTAACTCATTATTGCCACTTTATTTTTCTTTTACGACCTTCAACTTAAATTTCTGATCTCCCACCTGGAGTAGCTTCATGAACATGAGTCAGACGCTCAGAGTTTACCGTCTCTTCTCTTTAGGATCCTGTGCAGGCTGCTGGAGGTGGACACATCTGTTCAGAGGAGTCAGACACACTCAGCTTAGTTAGACCACTGTAAACCAAAGCAATCACATGACAGTGTTTATGCCTGCTGTCAAAGTCAGCCATGAACCCTTCAGCTTCAAAGAACCATGTTCAAATGACAAAAAAATATGCATTCTTTCATGATCATTTGCTCAGGCGAGTCCCTTCCTGCCCCTCTGGAGTGTCGGAGCTATATGATGCGTGGCAAATCCTCATGTGGACAAAAGGTGCACTCCTAAGGCGTTGGTCCCTTTACATTTGCTGGGAGGTTTTTTCCCCCTACATGGTTTAATCTGAGGTTTTTAACAGATCAAAATCCTCCCTGGTGCCGACTGAAGGCGGATGTAGAGAAGATCTTCTCACATGTTTGAGCATTAGCTGGTACGAGCACATACGGCCACAAAAGCCCGCCTGGAATGAGCCGTGCAGCACTCAGAATAAACAACAGACCTGAGCTATGCTTCTTTCAAGGCTTCCAGGTTGGAAAGACGTTGAGCTGACTTGATGAAAACCTGCCTTGTAAAAATCTATAAGGATCCATTTCAGACGTATTGCTGTTTTATTTATTTATTTATTTATGACATTTTATGTTTCCTGCAGGTTCAAACTTCGGTCTGCAAAAGCCTGCTTCATTATCATGCAGCTGTGATAACAAAGAGAAGCAGTGATGATGTTTCTACGGGACATTTTGAATCTCTCGTGACCCCTGAACAGAAAGTCTTCAGTATAAAATGTGTTTCACCTGAAGTAAACACAACTCCCACATCCTCCAATTCTGCACTGAATCATCCTCCCAGCACAAAAATATACTTAAAGTGGAGACAAAGCAGAATTTAAAATGGAATTCATGAATAAGGAAGGAAAGAACTAAACTCACCGTGAAATGCAAACAACAGTAAAAACAACCCCAGGACCCTCAACCAGAGCTGCTGGGATGCCATCTTGTCCTCCTTGGTCTGCTCCAACGCCACAGCGGTGCACAAACCTCTGCACGACCGGGGGGGAGAGTGGGCGGCGACCCGGACTTTAAGAGCTAGAACTGGTTCGTTTTGGTGGAATGCGGTGACCACCCCCCAACACACACCCTTCCCTCGCCTGCAGACTCGAGACTCCAACTGAATTCTTCCCCTCTAAAGTTTCCATCTGTGTCACAGGAAGAATCGTTTCCATCACTAATGGAGTCTGTGAAAGTGCTTTGAAAGCCTGGAATATTTCAGCATTCCCACATGTGCAGCTTCCAGTCATTAGTCTCATGGTCTCAACTCAAAAACTTGACTTCAGGTGAACTATTGAACCCATCAGCTCCATCAGCAGAAAAGCTGCCATTGCAGCTCTTGGGTTTGATCTCCAGTAATGTGACCGAGTCCTCCCAAAGCATTCTGGGAAACCTCAAACATGAGTTCCAGAGTTGAACTCAACCTCCTATAATGTGAGGGTACCTGGAGGTTAAAGGAATTCCTTTAAGGATGATAATGCAGGAAAATACTTATTCCTCCATCACAGAACCGCATCATCCAGGAGAGACCCGTCAGTTTAATGCATTAAACTGGGTTCAACTTCTGATGTGTTTACAGAAAGCTCGCGTTTTTATTGTTGTCTGTGTTGCAGCCACTTCTCAGTAACACTGATTGGTCGGACTGAAGATACACTCAGAGGCCTCACTAAGGAACCCTTGAGCATCGACTGTGTCCTTGTATTTGTGACATATCGAGTGCCACATTGAAGCCAAGTGTCGCCATTTTGGCTGCTTGTCACAAATATGCAGCTGCTCAGCCACTGATCCAGTCCAAACGACTTTGTTTTGGAAGCCTGCGCTCTGCAGCTGTCTGGTTAAATCTTGCTGGAGCCACAAGTCCTCCGCTCTCATCCTGCCTGTGAACGCAGCACCTCCTGTGTTTTGGATTTATCAGCCGACAGTAAGCCCCTGTCAAAAAATGCTAACCAAAAAAAATACTGGGTTTTATGAAAGGCTCACTGTCCTCAGGCATGTGCTTAAACAAACCCAGCTAAGAGGATGGACATATTCAAGATTCAAGATTCAAGATTCAAGATTCAAGATTCAAGATTCAAGAGTACTTTATTGATCCCTTTAGGGGGTGTCCATCAGGGAAATTAGCATCTCCAAAGAAACGTACAGCACTGTACAAAATTTCCTACCACCATTACACCCCATTAAACCTATTAAAGATAATAAAAATAGAATAAAATAAGAAATAAAATAGAATAAATTAAAAATAGAATATGAATATAAATATAAAACTATAAACTATATGTGGACTTAGGAAGTACAAACACAGATTTTCTTGGTGGGAGAAAATATTTAAAGCCCAAAATATGGAGGCCGCAGACACACTGTTTGTGGTATATTTTGGCTGAAGGGCAGTTGAGCTTGTCCTACTTACCCATAATGATCCATGACCTTTGTGGGAACTGCAGACTCAGGGTCAGGGCACACAGCTCTGGGGCAGCACTTTCTGTAGAAAGTGAAATAAAAAGAATAGAAATATTTACACATGAAAGGCAGGAAAAAAGGTCTTCATGATGACAGAGCGGGGGGGAGGGGGCGGGGGTAGTTTATGGAGGAGGGAGATGGCCTGGGGCAAAAACTGTCTGTTGAGACTGCTGGTGGCCGGGCAGGAGGGGACTCACTCCCCGCAACTCACTCTCCTGCCGGCCCAGCGTCATTGGACGCTTGCAGGAGCCTGTGGACTAACCACCACCCTTAAAACCAAGGAAACACACGTGCACACGTGCACACGTGCACACATTTTGTTTTATTCTGAACTTCTGTTGATACGGCTGCAGTTTCGCACAGTCAGTGTGTCAAAGCGACCTCAGAGGTCACCCAGAGCAGCAAAATGGCTCTAACTGTGTTTAGCTGCCACATTAGGACGGTTTGAACCGGATCGCCGCCATGTTGTAAACAAACTAAACACCATAGTGATAAAGCGAGTCTCCCTCATCCGTGTGTCATCGAAGGTCATCGCCTTCATCAAATGTGCGAACTCACTTCCCGACAGAGGACGGCGGCTCTCCTCTGTCAGTCAGGCGCCCGCAGACACCAGCGTGGACGTGGACTGTCGGTCCCCGTCCTCCTCCCGCAGCTCTGTCCGCCCTGGCAGAGAACAGAGCTGGACAGAGGTGCGAACATTATTTCACAGCTTTATTTATAACGGCACATCTACGCTCTGTTACCACGTCAAGTCCTTTTGAGTGGAACACAAGCTGTCGTGCAGATGGGATGGATTCAGTCATTGTCCAAGACGTGTCCAGAACCTACGTGCACACCATCGCTGAGCAACACTTATCTGAGCAAAACTAAACATTCATTATTCTTCAAAATACTGAATAATGTTTTAACATTAGATGGACTACTAAGAACAAGTTGTTTTTTTTAAAAAAAGGGTTGAATGCTCAGTAAAGTTAGTGTCAGATGTGCAGCATATTTGGCTCTAATTGTCAGAGAAAACAGGAATAGGTAGGAAAGAACCTCAAATCAGCAGGTTCCATCACAGGCTGGTGTAGAATAGACGTTTCAGAGCCAGAATGTAGCCGTAAAAAAAAGAAAAAGGACACTGCATCCGTGTGTCAAGGTCATCTCCACTGGATCAAAGGTCGTCTGTTGTCTTGCCTTATCTGATGAGGAGGAAATTGTGTTTGGAGCAGAGTTCCTCAACCCTCTGGGATGCAGACATGTGTTTGCTCTTAACGCTTCGCCTCTCCGTGCCGGCCCGCGTCAGAAACACCTCTGAACTTGGCGTTGACCTCTCGTGTCCCCGTTAAGACGAACATGACCTCAAGACGTGAAAGTGACACATGGTTTCAGGCAAGGTGGTGTAAACTAAAGAGAGGTCACATCTGTTAACTCCCTCATTAGTTAGACGATGATGTATATTTATCTTGTTGTTGTCGGCGCCATCAGCAGCCCAGTGTGAGATTTATGCCTTGAGCGGTCGCTCTATATTGATTTTCCTTCGTCTTTTTTATATATAAAACACGAGAGACGACCAGAGGCAGGAGCCAAAACACCAATCAAAAGCAGATGATGTGTTTACCAGATGGATTTCTCACCTACTGTCACAATAATCAGCTGCAGGGTGGAAAGTCGGCTTGTGTTTGCTGGTTTCACGTATTTATCTCGATTATAGAGCGTTACATTAACATACAGGACAGATGCTCCTGAGCAGAAAGAGAGGAAAGGACATGGACACGGCGGGAGGCTGGAGAAAACACACACGCACACGCACACGCACGCACGCACACACACACACACACACACACATACACACACGCACACGCACGCACGCACGCACACACACACACAGTGTGTTTGTGTTTTTGCTCTTTTACATTAAATTTCTGGCTGCGTTCCGGCCGCCTGCAGAGTTGACAGAGGCCCGGTGAGCAGAGCAGCCGCCATCGTGTGCCTTTATCTCACCAGCCACCAGGTCAGCGTGATGGAGAGGAAGATCTGATGAAGACCCTACACTTTCCACCGCTGTTTAGACAGAATTTCCCAAACGGTTCCATGCAGGGGAAAGATTTTGTTTGCACAATCCCTCCTGACATAAAATGCTCCTTTTGCCTCCATTTCTGTGCTTTCTAATCAGATCAAGTGTATTTAACCACTAAATCAATTTTGAGGAAGAGTTGGACCATAATAAAGTCACATTGCTCAGATCAGCTTGACAAAATGGGATTATTTTAAAAGGACGGAAAAACAATATTGACCCAATACAGTTGACCCAATGTAAACTTTAGTCATCTGTCATCAACATTAATGGTAAAATAACAATAACAACACTTAATAAAATATCCTCTGTTTGTGTGAAAGGTTTTTGCTAATTTAGCAAAAAGAAAAACTAAAATAAATGACATAAAGCAAACCCTGGGGTCAGAAGAGCTTCCTCCAGAGCTCAGAGACTGGACTGGATCCAGGCTACCAAAGCATTTCTGCAGCACTGAAGGTTCCTAAGGTCACCGTGGCCTCCATCATTCTGAAATGGGAGAAGTTTGGACCAACCAGGACTCTTGTCAGAGCTGAGTGTCCAACCTGAACCATCTGAGGGGAAAAGGGTCTCAGTAAGAACCGTGAACATGAACCCAGAGGTCACTCTGGCGGAGCTGCAGAGCTCCTGGGTGCAGATGGAAGAAGGTTCCTTAAGGTCAACCTTCACTGCACAGCTCAACCATCCATCTGATCTTTGTGTCAGGAAGGTCAGAGAGAAGTAAATGACTCCGGAAAATCCACCTGGACCTCCTGAACAAAGCTGTTAAATGACAGACTTTCTGTTCTTCATTGTGTTTGGAGGAAAACAGTCACAGCTCATCGCTCAGTCCAGGTCTCTCAGGGCCAACGATGCTTCGACTCAATGCTGGAATTGCTCCTATATTTTAGTTTTGTCATTCTGTGACTGAGGGAGGAAATATTACTATTTTTACTTCAGGCTATAACAAAAAATATTGTGCTTGTCTCCAACTCCTTTAATTGTGTTCTACAGAGAATATTTACTGTAAAGCCCATCGAGGGAGTTGTCCTTATATGCTATCTTTATGGGAGGCAACTGTCACAGACAAGAGTCACAACTGAATATTTTTACAAACAAGTGCTTTTTCTAAAATCTAAATGAGCCATTATGTATGAATTGGGACTTCCTGCTTATAAAAGTGAGTATTGGGTAATAGAATAAATGTAGCTATTACCCAAGAGAACCGGGTTTCAATTGTTGTCCCCCATGATTGTCTGCAGTCCCCGGACTGTCTTCTACCTGGACAAAGGTGACGCACGAGGCAATATTTAACGGTGGAGGGTCTCTACTGCCACCGTGCGGTAGTCCGGCGGTACTGCAGCCGCCAGGCGTCATTTCCATTGAGGCTGAAAAGGTCGAATTTCACTCTGATTTCATCAGCTGGAGACACGCTGTTCTGGAAGAGCCTTGATCCGATGTCGTTAGACAGTTTGTGAAGGCTTACTTAAAGTAGAATGATGCAAGCTGTATTTATACAACATTAAACATTTAGCCAACTATTATCAGCGTTACTCCTAAATCACTTTCATCTATTTAAATAATCAAATCTGAACATCCATATTTCTCCATCAGTGGGTTGAAAGAACCTGGAGTCATGTTTATTTTAAGGTGGCCATGCTTCATGAGCTTTAGAATTCCTAATCTTAATTTGAAAGTCATTGTCAGGCTTGTCTCAGAGCCTTGCTGAGCTGCATCGAGTGAAGTCTCTGGAACAAACAACGCTGCTAATCACACACCTCCACTCATTTCATCTTAGTATTCTTCAAAAATTTTATTGAACAAAAGTATTTCAATTCTCATCACGTTGTCGGTGATACAGTACCATAGTTTGATCTAAATGATTCATATATGCACCTCATCTTATTTTGGAATATATACATACAGTGGGGACAAGAATTAAATAACAATGCTCAATAACATTCAGATATATAAAAGCTGACGACCCCATGATCAACAACACTTCCATTGGTAAACAAATGTACAAGCAGAAGAAGGAACACAGAAAAGGTTTGGAAGGTCTGGTATTACATTCCATACCAGATGACCCATTTTTGGCTTTACAGCAAATCGAACTGGTTTCACAAATTTCTGAGTTTCCAACTCATCTGGTAAACTGAGAGTACGACTCGCGGACGTCTTAGTGTTGAAGTTCGGCCCATTATTAGATGGCGTTTTGTTGGGGTCTTGGCTGAAAAGCGCAGCGCCACTTTTCCTTCAGAGGCTTTTCAGAACTGAACTCAATCACAGCAGCGTCGGTACTGTGAACCTCTACAACGTGTTTTCCTTCAGTCAGTCTCCTCGTGTAGCAACAGATACGCACTAGAGCATGGAACAGTGTGAAGCAGTATCAGGTACTGAGCATCAGCCTGAATGGATGCATGGTGATTACAGTGCAGACATGGAGCCAGTAGTATGGGTACAGCGCGGCACATTCGGTTACATTAATAAACATTCAAACTCTACAGGATATCAGAAGTCTCCCCTGTTGAGTTCACCCCGGAACACCGATGTCGGTTGGGCTTCAACCACGTGGCTGGGGTGGTGATGGGGCCGTTAACTGTGATGTATTTGTTCCAGGGTTAATCTTCCCTACACTGCCTCTTAGAAGTTACCAGACATGTTATATTCACGCAATCGCTTCTGAGGCGTGAAGACGGAAAGGAGGATGGAAGCAAACGTGTGACAGAAACACATCATTTGGGAGAGAAGTCATGTAGAGGAATGGTAAAATGAGGAGAAAAAGGCAAGAGTGATTCTGGTCACTTGGTGAAGTCCAGAGAGGATTTTAAATTAGCTTTAAAAAAAAAAAAAGATTTAACTTGGGAACAATAACGTTCACTAAAAATGAACTAAAAAAAAAAAAAACAGTCTATTTTAAAGGACAATCCATCAGTTTAAGTTCCGTCTGTTCTCCCGTGTGGATTAAGAGCAATGGTGAAAACGACAATGTGCGTGCACGTAAATAGACAACGATGGACATTGGTGGGAGAGTTCAAACCCAAACAAGGCCTTGGGCGACGTGGTTACGGTCACACAAATGACAGAGGCTTATTATGCACTGTGTGGTACACGAAAAAGCAGCTGGAGATTTTACCTGACACAGTGCTCATCATGGGGCTGTCAGTTCTTCACTGAGCTTGAAAGAGTTTCACCTGATCACCAGCAGAGGGCGACAGTCTAGAACACATACAGGAGTGTCTGAGGATCTGGATGCAGTACAGACGCCAAGGCAAAGGGTCCAAGGCTAAGGCTGGAGTTAAGACGGTTAGGAGTGGCAATATTATTAGGTGTGTGTGTGTGTGTGTGTGTGTGTGTGTGTGTGTGTGTGTGTGTGTGTGTGTGTGTGAGAGAGAGAGAGATCCAGTGTGAATGCAGATGTATCACAGCAGCGGTTTGACCAGGTACAGCTTCTCTCCATGTTCGCTGGTGAAGATGGGGGCTTTCTTGTAGTGTTCCACCAGTTCATCCATGGAGTTGAACCTCCGCTGGCCGATACAGTACACTCCGTCTGATAGCTGCACTTTAAAGTGCTTATTCTTGCCGACTGCCTTCAGGGACACAGAGAAATCACTGGGCTGAAAGTAAAGAAATGAGAGAATTGTGGTTATAAAGAGAAGTTTCTCAAAGAAATGTGACGATGCATGACGTTTGTCCAGCAGGTGGCAGCATCTGCTCACACAGAAATAAATCTATACGTTGTCTGTAAAATAGTGAAAATTAAAACAAATAAGTGAAAAACATTAATAAAGGCCAGATCCAATCCACAGTAATGCTATTTTTGTGTGCAGGATTAAATCATTGAGGATGTGTACATGTATCGATAGCGTGACGATGTGGGCGTCTTTCATTCGTCCATGACTTCACCCCCCAGACTCACCGATGACTCGCTGTCTCTAATGAGGAAGTCTCCCTCCTCTCCTCTCTCATTGAGTATGCACTCAGCCTGGAGTCTGGTGATGCCGCCGTAGTACCAGTCCCTCTCAGCAAACTTCCCTGAGCGAGCTGGTGTCACGAGGCGGTTCTGCGGGGAGCTCGATGGAGGCACATCTGCCCGCTCATCAAGCACCTGCACATAGTTCTTAGGGACCAGGCCCACCATGCCACGTGAATTCTTACATCTCCACCACTCTGGGTCGTTCTCAGGCTTCTCCACCACCTCCATCACCTCTCCTTTTTCAAAATTGAGCTCCTCCTCAGTCACCGAGCTGAAGGGATAGAGCGTTTGAACCAAGTGGAGCACTTCGGCGCGGCCGCCTACGCGCCCATTAGCCGTCGACATCCCCAGGGGACCTCTGTGGTAGGATCGGGAAGAATCCCCCTCGCCTCTGTCATCGGCCCCTCCGAGCTCCTCTTGGACATAATTGGAAGGAAACCATCCCACGCGGCCCGTCTGACTGCCGCGCCACCAGCCGTCACTACATTTCTCCATCACAATGACTCTGGAGCCCTTGACCAGGGTCAGCTCATCTTCCCGTTCTGCTGTATAGGCAAACTTGACCACGGCGGGGATGTTGAGGTCATAGATTCTTTCTGCAGCTCCTCCTCCCCCCCCTCCGCCCCCGCTGCCATTAGAGGGGTACTCCGTGTCTGAACTTGGAGTCGGTGAAGCATCGCGAGCGCTCGTCTTCCTCTTAGTTTTCCCCAAACCTGAAAGATGAGCAGAGACGGCCGATAAATCCACAGCGCAATGGAGAGAGTCGGGTTACAGATCTAAACGTACAACAGCACCTTCCTATAGAAGCAAAAAAGATGAATTTTAAAAATGGATCACAATCAAAGTCAATTTAATTGTGAATTGTTGTTTAAGCTTCACGCTCAACATCCTAAATATTGTTATCCAACACAGGAAATCTGCAAGTTGAATAGTGACCCCTTGCAGGCAGAGTCCTGGGGGGGGTCCTGATCACCACTCAGGCCTTCCAACCTCTTAAACTTCTCTCACCAATTAAAACTTGCTAGAATGAACTCAGCAATCAGAGACCATCTGGTCTGGTCACATCAGTGCAACTAGACCTGCTGGTCAATAACAAAGATGCATTAGTTCAACTTTACGGACGCCGATCTGCATATTTCGAATGAATGGCTATCATCACTCTACTCACACACGCAGCCAGTTAAGGGCGGCAATAAAGTTAGACATCAAAGCATTAAAGCAGAACAATAGTGTTTACTAAATGTATTATTTATGCTAAACAGTTTTTCCAAAGCTGAAATCAGAAACACCTCAGCTGTGAAGAAGAAGCAGTTCAGGGACTAATTGAGGCGGTTAGTTGGCAGGAAGAGGCCCTCAGACGCAAACATACATCCCATAAAAAGCAGTCAAGGCCAGGTCAGCAAAAGACCACAGTGACATTAGAAACAGTTCACTGACGATAAGTAAAACTAAGGCAAATCACACAATTGTGAGCATTCTGAGTCTGGTGTTCATGCTAATTAGAAGGGTGAAAATAGGAAGGGGGGGGGCAACTAAAGTGAAAAGTGGGGCAGGTACCATCGGTCTGATAAACACACACACACACACACACACACGAACAGTCAGCCTCTGACTGAATCTATCTAGGAGTTTTTACAAACTCTCAGTGGAACACACACACACACTCACACACACTCTGCTCGCTCTCCTCTCCTAAACACACGTTAAAATCACAATGACACACCGCACAGCCCGACGTTTAATGGAGGCTGGTGCTCGCTGGCGCTCATGCGCGCTACTAATCGCTGCAACGAGTTTCCTGACAGCTGATCACCAAACTTTGCGTCCCGGCGGAGCCGCTGAAATGCCACGGAAATGTCAGGGCTGAGCGGAGCGACTGCGCTGTTTGGAACACTGCTGGGTTCATGCAGAGTAGCATGAAACTCTCTGGCAGGCAGTGAGAAGAGGAAGAGGGCTGTGGAAAACAGAGATGAGGGCTCCCTTGGCAGCTGTTTCTCACACGTACACACTAGAGCGAGCACATCAGAGGCTACAGCTGACAAAAACACAGAGGAGGGATGAGACGGGAATAACAAGCAGATCATGTTTATGGATGGCAGCGAGTATCCGACATATCTGATGGCCATGTGAGAGTCTGTCTGACAATTGTGTGAGAGACAAAGGGTGAATCTTGGCCGTGTGTTTCCAGAGCCCACTGACAGGAAATCACTTGACCCGCGTAACAACATTTCAACAGATACACACATCTTTATTTCATTTCCACTTTAGGGCAACAACCTGCTCCGTGACTCCTGCTCTACATTTTCTGTTAAGCCCCTTTCACACCGCAGGAAAATCCCACGTTGATACCAGATCGATGTAGGTCTTTTATATACAAACGGGTTGTTGTGGCATTTCCCAGGTCAAGTTTCCCTGCAGGCGGCCTGGAAAATTTGCTGCAAAATTTGCTACAATGTGAAAGGTGTTCCGTGTTATTTCGCCAAATGACCCGATTACATTGATGTTCCTGGCTGTTGAGAATCCCTGGAGCGTCTCCAGCTCGCTAGCTGTGCTGACGGCGCCCTCTGTGTTGTCAAGCACCGCTTACCATGCTGAAAAAGAACCTGGGACGGACGCCGATCCAGAGCCCCGCAGCTACATGCTGGTGAAACCTGTGGACACAGACTGCGCTCGGACATTCTCAAATCTGCGCTGTACTTGCATACTTAAATCAAACATAAATCTCAAAGTACTCATGCTGGGATCAACAGGTACGGGGGGGGGCATTCTACAATGAAATGCATCCCTTTCCCTCCAGTGAAGTGTCACATTCATAAAACATATTCTACTTATCAGAATCAGCCAGAATGTAACGTCCTGAACCCCCACTTAGTGAGTACTGAAGACCATCACAATGAACTACTCGTTATATAGAGGAACGTAACAAAAATCAATATATCAATAATATTAATGTTCTAACAACAACATAAAAACAAGATGACATATGAAAGGGAGGAAAATACCAGAGCCGCCACTGCGGGAAATGTGAAAATGATCAAAAGCTGACAAAAGGAGGGTCGATCTGCATTAGAAAATCCAGCATCAATAATTTCAGGGTGAAAGCGGTATAAGATTACACCTGCCTGTTACCTGAGGACTTCCCCTCAGAGGAAAACCTCTAATAGTGCATCCAAAACTGCATCGCACGCTGAAAATTGGAACATGGAGGTGACAGTAATATATACAAGGTACCACCCCCCACCCCAGACACTTTGGTGGCTGGATTACTATAAAATGTATAACTTGTCTCCTAAATTAAATCCAGCTGGTCGTGTGGCTTTAAAATGTCCATCAATAAGCTGGAAATCGAGAAGTGGCTGAGTAAATCACTTTTCCTCATCATTTTCAGCAGACTTCCGCTTAGAACCACCTGACGGTTTGGTCTCCATTTGCATAAGCGACAGAAGGCGTGATAGGAATCTAAACGCCCAAACCTGCATATGAAGTCGTTCTTTCTGAGGCCTGCAGGGCGTGAATACATCCCCTGTTTAATTAGTCTGAGACAGACAGACAGACAGACAGACAGACAGACAGACAGACAGACAGACAGACAGACAGACAGACAGACAGAGGCTTTAATTGGAAGGCTGCACTGTCACTGGCACTTGAAAACAGGCCTGATTCACCCTGCTGGTCTCTGAACATCAGGGGGCTAATGGGAGCTGCGAGTTGTTGCACTGTTGAGATGAAAACAGTCACAGCTCCGTACAGGCCATCTGCACACAAGGATCACCTGGAATTACTCATAAAACACATAAAACAATGAGGGGTTGTGTAAGAGTCCAAAGGGGGAAAAACGGAGCAGAGAGAAGTAAAGACAAAACGAGGCTGCCGCTAATAAGACTGTTAGCAGAATCTTTCAGCCAGGTTTTTAATCCCATGTATCTCTCACTAGTTCACTGTGCTGGTGAGCAGTGGCCCAGTTTCATCAATGCAGAATTATTTCAGTCATTACTGTTTTTATTTCCCGTTAGAGGAAACTGGGACACAAAACAGCATGAAGCCATTTACAATTCAGTTCTGCCTGAATGGATGTCGGCGACACTGCCACATTAAAAGTCCACAAAATGAAGAGAGGAAGCCAGACATATTAGAATTCAGAGACTGTTAGACCTTCTTTCATAATGTAGATGTGTTAATAGCCAAAAAAGGATAAAATGACTCAGGATGAGGTCATTCCACTGTTGTCCAATCACAATGTACTCTGCAGTGTGTGAGGATCAAGCTCCATTAGCCTCTGACCTCACCTACAGCTCATCACCTCATCATGAAAATGTTCTCGCCTATTGGATTTACCCAGGCTTTTAAGACTAAAGAGCTACTGGACTGGAAGCAAACTACTTAGGCTGAAATGGAACTAGGCAGTAATGTTGTACTGCAAATGTAAGAGAGAGAACTAATCCATCAATCCAGCGCAGCCATTACACTACTGATTTCTCCACCAATCAATCTACCGATCACAGAAAAGCAGCAGCTGACGGTGAAAGGGTTGCAGGAGGGGGGACGGAGAGAGGGACACATGTTGTCTCTGCACACAATGGAGCCTGGTATGTGTGCCAGGGACAGGCTGTGCAGCACTGGGCCGCATGATGCAAGCATTTCTGTGAGGGTTGGTATCAACAGATCCAAGAGAAATCAGTCATCCTGCCACCCCGACTCTAATTTCTGACGACTTTAAGGGTCTTGCTGCAACATTGATTGTGTATCTTGCTCACGATGCCTGGAAATTTCATGTCTGCTTCCAGCTCCCCAGTTGTGACAGGTTGGGCGCTGATGCACAATAGGCAGATGGCTTTTCTGTGTCACATCACATCCTCTCATGTTCCTGCTATTACACACTGGTGCCGAATTTCTGTCAAACAACACAAATTAGCTCTCTACACTACATCAACATTACAAACACCGACAAATGGAGCAAATAACTGTGTTGTAAAGCAAAAACCAAAAGAGTTTGACCACCAACCTCAGAATTCTAAACCATACAAAAATAAGAGACCCTGGACGCTGCAAGAAACAACTGTCCATTAAACAACAAGCATAATTAGATGTTTGGGATATTAAAGATCAAGTCACACATGTGAATCACAACATAAATATGACGGTATCTAAATCCACTGAAGTGTTGCTGTGTAACTTGAGTTTAAATGATTCTTTATTACATTACAGCGCTTGTCATTACGCTGTTGAGAGTAGAATTCTTACCCTCAACGATAACAGCTCATAACAGAAGGAGACAGCGAGTTAAGTTACCGTCCTGAAGGTCGACTGGTCAGGAATATACTTTCCCTTTGCCGCCGTACTTATGAGCAGGTTAGAACCTCTTACCCAGTGTGTCTTTGATGTTCTTCACCAAGGAGCCTTTCTTCAGACTGTTCTTGCGCTCCACGTAGTTCGATGGCACGTACCCAGTTTGGTTGGAGGCATTGCGGACGCGCCACCACGTTTTTGAATCATCCAGGAGAAAGAGACGCTCATTTTTTCGGATGTCAAGTTCCTGGTCCTGCTGGGCCGTGTAGTCCCACTTGGCTACAACAATCACCTCCTCTGTCATTTTTCATGAGTCTTCCTGTAGAGAAGACAAAGACCAGTGAGAATCACTGAGGATAAAACCACTGGACACAACAAAAAACACAGCCATTCATTATCACATCTAAGACAATGCAGTCTTGTGCGTGAATTCATTAGTTCGCACTTTATCTGAGATCACGGAGAGGCTGCGTCTCAACACAACATTCAGGATCCTGAAAATGATTCTTTTTTGTTTTGTTTTGCTCGCGTGCTACACCAACACTAAAAATCGATTTATGCATTCACTCTGCGTTCTTTCACTGTTGCCCGGACACAGGAAGAGGCTAACCTTCCACTTTCTGACAGACAGTGAGCAATTACACGCTCTACTTCCTGAGGTCTTAGGTGAAGTAAGCAAGACCACCTTGAATGCTGAGAAATTACATCATGAGGCAGGCGAAACCAGGGACAAAACTATGTGGAAATGCATCTCCAAAATAAGCAAACATAGGTTCATTGGTGACTGATCCAGTTCAGCGGAAACTTGTGCAATGAAATGTGTCTGTCGGTATGAGAACTATCTGAACGATCCGGTTTATATTTAGCACCGCGTGTGGATCCCTAGAACTCAAAGAGGACGTTAAAGGAGAAAAGGAGCTGTTTAAAGTAAGACGAGTGTGCATATCGAAGCAGTTATAGACTCATACACACAGGAGACACAATTACACGCATTCAGGTTTACATGACAATTTATTGCCTTAATCTGACTATAACTGGACAACTAAAGTGTAAAGGTGTTAGTCCGACTAATGTCAGAGGCCTTCTCATCTGACTAAAACGGCCAATTAATGTGACTGGAAATCCACAATCTCCAGCGTGTTTACAACCCTAATCAGAGGTAAACTAGACAATACGATCACACGTGATCAAACAAAAACGTAGAAGTATGTGTAACTCAATTATATCAACTGAAATGTTGAACTGACAGATTTTTTATTGTGCATCAGGTTTTGTTTTTTGTTTTTAAAAAAAATATAACTCCATTTTAAAGTGCGGCCCCTTTTGGCACAGTTGAAAATGATCTGCTCTCAACATTTTTCTTTATTTTGAAAATCTGTGTGTTTTATTTTGTCTTAGCACCCGACTTCCTGTCCTGGACACGCTGCCATATTGGAAAAGAGCCATGTGGGTGAAAATACCAGTGGAAATACCAGTTCACTAAACTTTGATGTAAAAAGATAAATTGAATTCTCTCTCGGTTTGGCAACAGAAAATATAATTACAAATATTAAAATTCACGTCATTCATCAATTAACTATTTAAGTCCCTAATTACGGCTCCAGATAGTTCAGCCATTTAACATTTAAAGGGCTTGTTGATTCTCCATGCTTATAAAATGCCAACCCCTGCTCAGGCACCTCAGAGAAGCACACAAACTTGACAATGTGTACAGCCACGCATGTTTACTGCATGAAAATAGCATCACACTCTCTGTACGATTCAGACCCATCGGAAATACACAAAAAAATACTGGATGCTAAATTTAACACGTTTTCATGTCGGTGCCTGCGTGTCCCGTAGCCATTTTCCATCTCCACGTGCATTAAAAATGAAACACTATCGTGTTGCTTGTTCAGAGTTGTAAATGTGCTTCTGTGTGCTGTCACGAAAGCTGTCAAACTGGATTTCTTCGCTCAAAACGAGTGGGTTATGTTATGTTAAGTTCATGCACTTAAAGTTACACATTCCAGGATCCAGCCACTTTTTGAAAAGATGTAAAAAGGCTAAAGGAAGACGTTTCCAAGGGTCTATTCAGGCAGGATGTGAGAGCTAAATGCAACAGCTGTCATGCTTCGCGGAAATAGAGGAGGGGGAATAAAAGAGCAGGTTGATGACAAAAAGAGGAGTGATGGCATCAACTCTTCCAGGAAACAGGAGGTGACTTCTGCCCACAGCCGCGACCACAACTGCATTAAAATGACGCACTTCAGTCACAATCACATTAAACTTATGGGACCAAACATGAGTTCTTATATTTCCATCTAAAAAGTAAAAAAAAAAAAAAAAGGTTGGTGATTGAAACCAGTTCTTTGATTCACACAAGGCAGCAGATGTAACATATAATCAAAATGGATGAATCCCAACAAACATAATGTATACTAAATTTAATTCAAGTGCTTAATTAATAAATAAAAAAAATACAGATGCCAATGTCTACAAAAATGCTAAATACCAGCTCCAAAACTAATAGTGCAATTACCATCGTGTCAATATGAGAATATTTAAGTTAATCTAAACATTTATTTTTGGTTTGAAAGTGCTGGTTGTCCAAAAACAACAGAAGTCGTGGCAACAGCTCTGCATTTACCCGACTGTTTCTCACGAGCCACCCACGCATGCATGAACCCCCCCAACAGGCGTCCCTGCTGCTTGGCTCCATGTGCTCACATGGACACGTTTGGAGTCCCCACAATGAGAAAACCGTCAAAGTGAAACTGGGATAGATTTAATAAATATATCCAACAACAGTTATGTTGACAGCTGCTTGGTGAGATTTCTTCCTACTTTAGTGCACCATTACTCACATACAGAAGCTGTTTGAAGTCACCCAGACATTTACCCCTCCCTGTCCATAATGCCACAGTGTTTCATTTAAACTCATTACGCAGAGTGACAGGAATGTCTCTCTAAATCTAGTTCTTCCTCTTTTTCATCCTCTCGTATGTCAGAGAAGCAAACATGATGTTCTCATTGTGGTGCATCGCTCTTGCGCCATCATTTAAATCTTGCGTAAACCAAATCTCTTAGAATTGTCTCCAAAACAGGCGTCACCTCATCAGACCCAAGAACTCGGGTTGTGTGATAACTTTCAGGCAGATGGTCAAATAAAAAGCTGTTTCCTGTGAGAGAGAACACAAATACACAGAGGGCAAAACAAACAGATTTGGGAGAGACGGTTTAAAAAGAGGAGAAAAGCCTGAGAGCTGCTGCTCCTTCTGACCCCTCATTCCTCTGCTGAGAAAATTAAAAGAGAAAAGATGAGCGAGAGGCTGTTGAGCTGGGTTTCACCAGCACTTCACCACTGCCTCTGCTGGGGGGGGGGGGGGGGGGGGGCTTTCACAGGCTCTTTCAACACCATACAAAGAGACAGGGAAAGTAAAAGAGGATTATAAAAAAAGGGGATGTTTTAAGGGGGAGTCTGCCAGAGCTTTCAGTGTTTCCCATTCAGGTCATAGATGGGTTGAACTCCCCCAATAGGAGAGGTTTGTGAGCCCCTTCCCCCCCCGGGCTGCCTGCTGTCTGCAGTATTAGTTCTCAGTGGAGGGATGACTGATTTACTCCAGGGAGGCAGAACGAGGGTGAGCCTCTATGGATCTAAACATCTGATTCGCTGAATGATTTGCCACCGAGCGTTTAATCTGATCAGATTTTCGATCCCAGCCTGTGACATTCAGTCAGTTTTCCGCGGCTGAGATCTATGGACGGATCCCAAAGTCTTGTGAAAGTGCAAATATAACCTGCTGCCGTGTCACGTCAATATAACGTTTACACACAGGCAATAAAACAAGGGTGTGGTCGATATGCTCATCTGTCTTTGGGGATCAGAAAATACTGGTTGTTTTTCCAGAGACAAAAATAAGCGCACAAATCTTATACGGTATCTAGAGGGCTTCTGGTGGTTAGCTTAAAATAGGATGTGGAATGAGGCACCCTCACCACAGTACGGCACATCTGAGAAGAGGAGAGGTTTTTTATCAAAGTCAGCTGTGGCGGGATGCACCATCAACACGAGGAAAAACACGTCAAAGGTTTTCCTCCAGGCTTTAAAAACAAGGGGAAGTCAGAGCAGGCTGAGATTAAAATCAATAACTGTAAAGATGAGCCACAGGTTGGCATGAAGACAGCAAAAATGAGATATTTGATAGCTTGGTCAAAATATATTTTCCAGACATACTGTAGGGGATGAGAGGTGGGGAATTAGACAAAAGCAGAAAACCACATATGTAGAAAGAGGGATATTCATTCAGAAGATCTGCTTGTTCTTTTTCACCAGTTCACTAATCAAACACAAATCACCATGTTCTTGGTTTGCTAACTTTCATATTTTTAAGTAAATAGAAAGGTAAGAAAGAAATCAAGTAAATAGGACCTTGAAACAGGCTTCAGGGCGTTTTAACCACAATACTGGTTTGTTTCTAAGTTTCTTTATTGCAAAATTATCTTGATTAAGTGATAATTACTTGTAACTTCAGTCACCATCAGTCTCTACTGAACAAGCAGTAGAGACTGATGGTGTGACCCCCCCCAAAAGAAATATATATATATATAAATATAAATATAATGACAATAATTGCAAATACAATAAGTCAACAAAGCACTCCTTTAAAAGTGCATCTATCCAGTATTGGGTTAAAAATCAAGAGAATCAGGGTGAAGTGCAAAAAACCCCAAAGTAACTGAGAAGAATGCTGCTCAAGGGCCCTCATCTGTGGGGGAGTGTTAACAGAATATCTACTAAAATTAGAAGCAGTCAGGAGGAGGAAGATTCAAATAACTTTAATAGTTCAAGGAAGTTGAAACTATTAAAATGCTTGTACACCTCAGCCATAAAGGTCTCCATCAGGATAAGTGACAGGAAGCTTAACCCTTGTCACTTAATGTGACGACACCAGCATCTCCGTGCTCTAATCTGGTGGGTTCGTCTCATACTACATACCTGCATGTATAGGCTCACAACACAAGGGGCACATCATTTGAATCTCCGAACATCCCATCATACTGACTGCACGGAAAGTTGATACACTTTGAATCTCTGATGCACTACGTTCCCTTTTCCACTCAACATTTTTTCCTCCATTTCAACCATAAATAGCCAACTCCAAGCAGCTTGTTTTCTCTGCTCCCTGATGCACTCCCCCCCCCCCCAAACAGTGCACTGGTTGTTCACTTCCACGGCTCCCCACTCGCCAACCATGTGACTCCTCTCTCAGCAACCTGGAGGTTTACAGCTCCTTTTCATACACAACTTCTGCCTACCTCTAGCACTTATCCCACCTTTAAAAGTGTTTCCTTAAATCTTTCCTTATAAATGACACCCATATTTCTAACCCTGTATGTTAATGATTAAACAAAATCACTGCAGAGAACAGTCGGACAAATGATGTACGCACAGCTGGGATGTCGAAATGCTGCCCGCTTCTTATCAATTGGAGGAGAAACCATTGTTCAAAGGTGTATAAAATGTCACATATCAACTCCGTACATTAGATCATATAATGCTGGTATTTCATTTACAGTGAATTTAAGAATGAAGCCGATTCCAACAATTTTCAAATACATCACAATCACAGCCGCTATCTGAAAATAATCGTATATTTGGCCCTCAATGAATGTGCAGAGAAGCCCCAACAGATATGGTTATTTAGAAATATGAAGCAATATTAAAGTGTTGAGCCCCTCTGTTGGCTCTATATTCATTTTCTCCACGTTTAGTCAGCAGTGCAGCAGTTTTATAACATGCCAGGTAGTGTTTACAGTGTCTTTTTCTGTCATTTATGTGGTCATAAAATTCAGTCAGAAGACAGAACATATGAGGGCAGACATAAATTTACATTTAAAGTTGTTTGCCAGAATTGCAAATCAACGTCATATGCAGTTGATCTGCCCAAGCCTGGGAAATGGCCAGTGCAGCTGGATACACGGATTATTTTGAGACTGCTCGTAGAAATGTTTGCTTGACATTTTCCTTTAGACTTTGAAAGTGTGGTACCTTTGGGGGGTTTGTACATACAAATTGTCTACTTAATCAATAATAAAGAAGCAATTTAAGTGACTGCAATGTGATAACAGCTGCTCTGAATGTGAGGATCTGATGTTCAATAACATGACCTGAAAATGCTCTTCAAGTATTCGGATGCAAAAGAAGACATCTTAGCTGGAAGCAATGATAGAGAACATTGCTAAATCCCACTTTAACAGCTCCAACAAAAGATGTTTCAGGCACATGACCTGCTCAAAAAACAATCATACCAGATCTATTCTGGTTTATATGTGATTCCTTATATTTAGTCTTTATTCACTTAAATGACTTTGCATTAATGCAAGTTTCAAACACACTACCCTAGATACAGAAGTAATCTAGACATCAGTGGAAGTAGTGCATGGGGGGGGGGGGGGGGCATTAGTGGGTAGAAATGTTCCTTGAGAAAGGGATTAAGGGCTTTTATTCTACAAACTCAAATGCCACACGGATGCAGGTCATCCTACAGATTACAGTGCATCTGTCACTGCGTGACAACATGACATGAAAGGGAAAGGAAAAATAAATGCATGCAACTGGAATTTATTTCTGATAACACATGTTATAACTACTGATAACACATGTTAAATCAAACCCTGGCACAGTCATCTTAACTGGCCGTTCTCTGGTAAAATTGTGGCAATGTTGGATTCAGGAAACAGAAAAAGCAGCACTGACTCCTTCTGTTCTGGGTTTCACCTTGTCTTTCTACCTTCTGCTCCACCATCTTATTTCTTCTCCCACTTCAGCTCCAGACCTGAATTATTCCCTTTGATCAGCTACTACCTTCAGGCTCCCCTGAGAAAACAGTGATGCAGGAAGAGCAATGCAGAAAGACTGGTGCAACACAACGCAGACCTGTTGATTGACTTTGACCAAAATCACTCATGTAAATACCACCTGTCACATACGGTAGATTGTAGCTGCCTCTGCGGTTCAGGTCTCATTCAGGACTGACCTTCTTTAAACTTTAAGCACGTTCCTGATGAGCCTGAAAGCAGTCCTATATAAATATTCTAAATGCACAGATACAGTTTGGAAATCTCTACATTACACAACCTGTCTAAATTATTAGAATTTTCCAGTCTCTAAAGATAGCTATGATACATTTCTTTTATTTTTCAACTCAAAGTTTTATCCACTCACAACAGTGAGAACGTTAAATGATTAAATTATTAATACGTCTCAATTTCAACTAATGATTTATTGATGATTTACATCTATCGACTTGCCGCTTTTTTAAAAAAAAAATTTTTTTAAACTCGCTGGCTGATATTCTGCCAAACATTTTCATGGAAGAGAAACGTTTTCTGGGAAATTTCACCTAGTTATTTATTTTCCCTGTGTGACCCCCACTTTCCTGACTGCAAACAGTCTAAATTTAGGCTTCCTAGGACACTTGGGAATGCTCTTATAACAAGAATTACCCAGGAGTCATTTCTGGGTCCTTTCAGGCTCATCTTTCTTTCACAGGCTTGTTTTTTTAAATAACCCTGATGTCAAAGGAAGAAGACCAGGCAGTGTGTGAAAAATAAATACATAATTTCAAAAAGCCAACATTTTTTCTTCATGTACAGGCTGACTTCAACATCAACCAAACCAAATGTTGCATGTTGATGTCTCGCGTTCAGAGGATCACCACAAACCCTGGCAACCACTCAGGAAAGACAATGACCTCTGAAATGACATTCCATTAGCACAAAAAAAAGGTTGTGGGAATAAGAAGAGGAAGTAACTGCTCAACATGAGTCTGAGGGATCCCTGCTGGTCAAGAAGGACAGGATCTTATGGTCTCGAGACACAAAATGACACCTTTGGGAAAGATGTAGAAGACCAAGCAGCAAAAGCAAAAAACCTTCCATGTCAGCTCATTAAAGGATATCCAGATATAGTCCCCTGCAGCATATTCAAAGCCAATATTGTGTTTATGTGAAAGCAAAGACTGAAGTCTCGCTCAAAAAACTGTGATTCGGTCCAGCTGAGCAGCAGATAGGTCAAACAGATGCCCCACATGTGCATGTGTGCGTGCATCTGCGTGAGAGAAAGTGTGAGTGCGTGTACACAAGAGAGACTCCAAGGGCAAAATGTGTGTGTAGTCTTTAAATCTCAGGAGAAGCCAGTGGCTCCCTGAAATGTATGTCTCATAAATAAAGCACCGCTTCCTTCAGCTGCAACCATTCGTGTGACACAAAGAAAGAAGAAAATACACAAATGGCTTCTTTAAGGCCAATAAAGCTCCACTGAACGAGCCTCCGAGCGCAAGGAAGTAGCACATTTAATTACGTGTAAGTGAAAACATAGTAATGGCCTATACATTAAAATATACACGAACTGTTGAGTCCTTGCTGATTTGCTATGAATTACCACAGCTTTGAAAAGTCTTTCAAACATTTAAGAAGAAAATGTATATTAGATGAGGAGATCATTTCATGCCACAATTAGCAAGTAGTCGTGATGTTTGAAGTAAATGTTATGAATCTCTCAGGTTTCACTGTACCATGAGTTGTTTATATATAATCATTATATATCGGACAAAACACCGATACATTCTACTCTGGCTGGTAACAAAGAAAAGTACGTAACAGTGTCTAAAGATTAGGAATTTTAAAAGGCACAAAAATAGGAACAGCAACTTTGGACAAATAAATTTAAATATCAATGGAGAAAAAAATCCAAATATAAAACACTAGTAAGACCTTAGCGATTAAGATATTCCTAACTCCCTAATATCATATTTTAGCCGCTGCAGCACATGTTTAGCCTGTCTTGTGTTTATTTCCCCGGACAACTTTGACACCGTGTTGCACAAATGTTGACGACACACGTGTGTAGCCGTTATCACTTGGCTGATCTGTGTTTCGACTTGCCCTGCCCATTGTGCAACACTGACATTGTTCCCGTGCTACATAAGCAAAGGAACTGGTGGCAGGTTTTCACTAGACTTGAATTCCATCCATATAATCCTATTCTCACTACATGTCCCAGCAAACACTCTTGACATACCCTGAAACACACACACTTTCTTATTGAGTGTGTAATCCATGCACTTTCCTTAAGACATATTTAGCTTTTATCAGAAGTAAAAAGCCCTCAAGTCTCCCTGCACTCTTAAGCCACTATGGCTCATTTCAATAGATTGAATAATGAGGATACAATTTGTTCATTTGAAGCAAAAGCCAATGTAATCTAATGCTTATAGAGCCGCTCCCAGAGCAGAAAAAACTGAGCCTCTGCATTATGTTAAACCAGAAATTCACTTATCTTTATATTTTAAAAAAAGTCTGAATAAAGGTGTGTTTGGTTGGAATTCATCAGATCCATTATTATTATGTGGAAAAGTCGATATACATTATTGAAAAAACTGTTCTTTCTAATCCTCCTAAGCAGCTCTGACTTGAAGTAATATTCATTAACAAGCCATTAACATAAACCACTTTCCATAACGAGTTTCCTGGCTGAGTCTGTTGATGCAGATCTAGACTGCTGCTAAAGGCTGTTAGTCCCAGAACATGTTAAGGGGGGCCACATGGGGACCAAAACATGGACTGTGTGCATGAGATCAATCAGAGTGTCATGGCATGATCTTATCATTGTGTTTGTGAGGCCAGATGACAGACACCGTATATTTCCCAGCTCACTTCAGCAGCAGTAAACATCAGACAAGCAGCTTCAGATACATTATTACACAAAGGCAGAAGTGGCAGCATGTCGCCACACTTCATCGCTTTCACCGTCATAAGTTTCTGCATCTTAAATAATCAAGAATGAGTTAAGAGTTAAACTGTACATTGGGGTGCATATTGGCTTTGCTCTTTAATATAAAGATTGGATAATTAAATAATCAACTGTGAGCATTATTTGATGGGCTCTTGTTGGTCTATAAACTTATGCTCCCCCTATAATATTGATTTCAACACAGAAAACCAGACGTGATGTTTTTAACTGACTGAACAATTTTCCTACTAGATCTATTTGTGCTAACATTATCTTATTAAAAAAATGTCATGCAATCAGTTAATTTAATCCATCTTTATATTTAAGAGCACAGCCTAAATGCAACCTAAGATGCATATCTATCTAAAGCCATGAAAGCGATGAGGTTATAGCCGAGCACTTTTTGATAGGTCGGAGAAATGGTCAGAACACCGGCTCAAGCACAGCTGGTTCTCTGCCGTCCAAAGATGTTAGCTTGGTTAAGAGCTGCGTTCCTCTCATCCCATTGATCAATGTACCTGGTCTGAACCCCTGCATGCGCTATCTCCAGAGTGTCTGCCCCCTCTTCCTTCTTTCACATCGTGGCATAATTTAGATCTGGCTCTCAGGACACATTTATACAACAATGTTGTCACGAGAGGTGAAAGAATTTTCCCTTTGCCTTTTCAAAAGCACTCTGCACTCACTCAGACATGGTGCAATAACATAACGCCACCTTTATCCGAGAGAGTGGCCCCAAACTTCCACTGAAAGTGTCTGTGGCACGCGGTGCCGTGAATGTGGACTGACCGACGGTGCTCACCGTCGCACACTGGAGGCACTTCTAAAGCGTCGTGGAGCGACTACTACTGGTCCTTATCATGCAACTCAAAACACTTTAAAAAGTACTTGAAATGATGATTAACTGGAGGGTTGAAGCATCGGGAGCGCACGTATTCCACACATATTCAGTGGGCCCCCAATGTTTAGTAAAAATGGTGTTTTCTGTTCACACAGAGATGAAAACTATAATATTCTCTAAAATCTTCACCCTGGAGCTGAAGGTTTGTGGATTCGACGCTCCGGGCACTATTCTGGTGATAACAAAAGGCACAACAACAATGAACCCCCCCTGCATTTTCATTTTTTATAGCAGTCAAACTTCACACACCAGAATTTCGGCATGGTGCTGGAATATTTTAAGCCCTGCCCTAAGCAACTGTGCATCCTTAGGTTTACTTGAGTGATGGTCTGGCGATGAGAATACCAAGAGATTAATAATGAAGTTAAAACTAAGCAGGGCGCGCATATCGTGGGCCTCGACGCTCCAAGGCCGACGTGGAGTGGATCACTGTGAACACCAGATAACCAAACCAGTTGTGCTCTGGCTGAGATAACGCAATGTTTGTCTGCACATTATGTATCAGGAAAGCCAACGGGAAAGCGTCCACATAATTAAATCAATTAGAGCATGAAAGGCCTGCCAGAGCTTCACTGCAATCACAGAATGAAACACAATCTCTGCAGCTTTAGTACCAAAAACGCACCAGGCAATCCAGCATGCACGGGTGTGTTGCAACCTCTTCTGACCCACCAAGATGAGATAGGGTGATTCAACTGGTGATAAAGAGATCACCTTTTAAAAGGTGCCAAGCTTGAGGCAGAGAATGACCAATTCTTTTCATTTTTGATGCCATAATAATAATCTAATCTCAACACCTTGAGATTGGCTTTAGTAACTCTTTAGTAAATTCAACTGGCCTCTCGTTGGTCCTTGTCCCAGTTTACACGCCACGGAGAAAACTGATTAACTGAGGGGAGCCTTCCTCCTCCTCAACACTAGGTGGCGATGTGTGAGTTTTCAGTGGCAAATACAGCCCCTTTACAGTTTGGCCCATTATCAGATAAACAGCTGGAGTCGGGCAAGATAAATGATAATAATATATAATTGTTTGGAGTCGTTCATAATGTACACAGAGCGTATCGTGCCGATAAGGTGCTCGCCCTCCCTCGTAGTTTTGACCGGCTTTCTCGGATGTTTTTGTTCCGGGGTCATATGCCAGCATGGAGGTTGTGGGGCATGTGCACGTGCATTGTCTGGTTTAACTCTGAGTAAGGCATAGACATGCCAGAGAAAGTCGATTTCTAATGACATTGTCTGCATGTCTTGGTTAGAGAAGGACAACTACGATACGTTTGCATGCACTTAAATAACAGATGAGATCATACCTAATCCATTTTATAAACTGAGGATAGTCCTTTTTACTCCTCTTGACTGTTCTATACAAGTGATCTGCAGCAAATATGAGTAACATTATACTGTATTATCAATCTCATTTTACATGTTGCATTTTTACTTCATTTGAATCAAAGTTATGTAGGTGCTGAAGTTTTTTCCTTTTAACTAGTTTTATTGTTCATGTTCCATTCTGCTTTTTTATTTCTTGCCGATAAGCTGCAAACAATGTCAGGAAGCTGTTGATCTTTGAGTACCGTTTAATGAGGACGGCTTGGAGTAGCTCTGTATTTATGGTCAAATTGGTCTGTTGGAGGCGGAGGAGTCAGTTTTACCAAAAATCGCTCAACTGCAGAAAAAGTTCAGCAGCACTTTTGAACCGTCTAAAAAAAAACCCCACTGTAACCTTTAGAGGCTGAGCTTTTACTTTGATCCTCGATCTTTTTCTTTTTTTTAACATTTTTTGTCAGATACTTGAACATCCTTCACTCTTTACCGTCAGTATCTAAAGTCCACGTGTTTAGTTATGGAACCGAGTCAACGTGAGATAGTGACTCGGTCCAAAGTGTTTACGGTGTTCCCACAGAATCGGATTATTTGCAGGCCACAGAGGGATTTGGATAACAATGGAAGGGCTGGGGAATTTCATTGATAAGTCAAGAAGTGATAAGACCATCAATTACAACAATGTCTGTCACTTGTGCCAAGCATTTATTTATGTTTGATTATCTGGCTATTTTGCTTCAGTTTTTCTTAGTTTCTGCACTTCCATAATGAATGAGTGGTTAATATAAATACATAGCTTCCTGTTTATGTTTAATTTCCTTTTGAACTTGATAAAGTTTCCATAGATAATAAATGATAAGTTATATAGATGATAAGTTATATAGAAGCAAAAAATGTACCAAAGATGGCTGTTTTTAAAATACAGAACATTTGCATTCTAGCAACAAAAGGCTGCCAAAATAATGTGGTTAGAATCTCAGAGTATTTAATTCTTTGAAATGTTCACTAATGGACAGGAGGTGATTATTTTAAGATGAAAGTGATGTTAATATTGTGTAACTGACACCAGTACAAAAAAAGGATCTTTAAATATTTGGGGGGGTGTAAATGTTTGCCTTTAGCGATCATTGTGTTGTTATATCGTTGTCATTATTGATATATTTCCTGTTACTTTTTTTTTTTAAAATCAAGAGCTAAAATAAGTTGGCCAAAGAGTTAAGTTGAAAGGAAGCAGAATTCACACTCTTCATAACATATCACCAGACACATGACAGGAAATGTAATTTTAGTATAATAACTGTCTCGGGTTAAAAATGGCTCGGTTAAATTATTTAAGTGCTAATTATATTTCTGAATCTATGATTCTCTTGATTGATGTAACAGTGAATGAAAAGTGATTAAATATCAGGAGGCAGATATTCATAAAACAGAAGAGTGAAATATTTCTTTTTTAAAAATAACCCATTAGCTCCACCTGTCAGATTTAATGGCAGCATAAAAACACAGTATTTTCAGTACCACCGAGTAGAATCAAATATAGAAGGAAACAAGCAGTCAGCCAGACCAGAAATATTGTAGCACTTAATTAGGGACTACAACTGAGTCTCTCAGCACTACCCCACCTGCCTGGCCAGGGTCTCAAAGGCAACTGATGTTTATTTATGCGACACACAAAACTCAGGTTTGTCTGTTCATGATAATGTGACCATACATTAGTCAAGATTTGAGTCTGAGAAACAACCCTCGATATATCGTTTATCTATGTGCACACAGATTACCAATGCTGCAGTAGACGTTCCAGGCCAATATTCGGCGATAATGAACCAGACAAGCGTATCCATATAAGAGCCATGTGACCACAATAGCGATTATAACGATGAGCAGCAAAGTTTTCCAGTGAAAATATGATGATGTGCAGTTGTTTCTATGAGCGACACTGAGTTCTAAAAGTAAAAAACTGAAAGAGAATGTGGAGTGGGAGTCACGCCCCTCTTCCTACACTCTCAGATGCCGATGCGTTATCTACGACTTCACGTGCTCCGTTGACTCCAGCTGTTGTGCACACGCCCCAAATCGCTGAAAACACTCTGCTTTGCTCTTACAAAAAAACGGACAATTTCAGAGAATCTCCGCTCTGGAGCCTGCTTTAATGGCCCTCAGGCTCCAGGTGTTCTATTGTAAATGGACCGGCCAAAGGGAACTAAACTGGCGTTTTCACCTGAGTACGTTGCCATGTCAACGGGGCCTAAAAGATTCTCCAGGTGCTTATTTAAACAGACTTTGCGACACCCTCCTGAGCAGGGTGTGAATGGCTTGAGTAATATAATAAGCTGTGTGGATCAAATACAAAACATTCCGAAATGTTAAGAGACCCTTTGCTCAGATTTCATAATCACGACAACAACCAACGGGGAAAAATAACCAGTCACACAGGAGTCAGACGCACCTGTATGGGGTTCAGGCTTTTGTGTGTGTGTGTGCGTGTGTGTGTGCGTGTGTGTGATCAAACTCAGGACCTTTACAACAGCAGCCACTGTAAACCTGAGCCACATCTGCCCCCATAATCCCACAAATGCCCCGAGGAGAGCCAGATTCCCGTTTCTGCATCAAGCTTCACGCTGACGGATCGCGTCAGTTTCAGAAGACATCTGTTTTTTGTCGTGCAGATTTCATCCTCTTTTACGTCAGCTATGCTCTTGTAGCTGTGTTTTTGAGCCTGCACATGCTAATAAACATGCTACCGTCATCACGCTGCGCTCAAATGATGCTCACGCCATGTTTTAACAAGTGAGGCAGCATCACAGAGTCGGGGTCAGCCGACATCTGCGGACCGACCCCCGCAGTCAAACGTTACATTTAATCAATATATGAGGTTTTAAACAAGATGAATACCAGAACGAGTGTTTAAAATCAAATTCTTGATTCCCTCTTCTACTCCAGATGGCTGAGATCACTCGATGAATAGTGGACAAACTGCTTACGATGGACGCGATGATTTATTCTGCAAAGGCAATTTCGTGCATTATTGTGGTTACAAATATGTGTTCACTACCAGCCAAAAAAATTAAGAACTGCAGCATTGATTAGACAGTTAATGTCTCAAAACATTAAAGCAGAATGTCCATCAGTTTCCTTGAGCCGAGGTGTGCCTTTCTGTGTTACTCTGATATCAGTGAGAGCTCTTTATTCTGTCACAGGGGGCTTCCCTATCAAATGAGGATGCAATCTTTATCAAACCATGAATGAAATATTTACATTTATGCCCTTTTTTATTGCATTGTTTGTCAAATCAAGCTGATGATAAAAGTGGAGATGTCTTCCAGGAGCCTTAAGTGAAAATTGAAGACAGCTCAACTTACAGGCAACTGGAAGGACCATCTGTCAGCCTTGGCTGCGTGACAGACACCTTATATGAATTCAACATCTGCTGTGAAGCAAACAGAATAACGTATCAATGAATATGATCGTCGTCAGGGTGTCCGCTGTGTAAGTATGAGCTGCCTTAGGTTTCCCCGGATAAATTCAAACAACAGAGGAAGCTTGATCACTATGTCTTCTGTTTCTTGACCACTTTATCCCTTTCGGGGTCATGGGGAGGGGGCTGGAGTCTATTCCAGCTGTACAGGATGAAGGCAGGGAGCACCCCTGAATGAGTCCCCAGTTCCTTCAGGGCCTGAGCATTTCAGGGTTCAGTACTTTGCTCAAAGGTACCTCGGCGGTGTTGGAGAAGAAAATGACTGTTTCTGCCTTCCACACTCCAGAGACAGAAGCATCTATTCTGGTCTGGTTTTCAGTCTCAAAGTTGTAAGAATGCTGATGACAATACCCCATTGGCTTCAGGAGACCGTGATTGGTGTGTGAGCCTGTGTGGAACGGGCCTGGATGTGTGGCTGCTCATGATTTGCACATACCTGTCATTGCAGCGCAAACCTGGACTCTCATTCTGAGGGTGTGTCAGTCGAGTAGGTGTGCCATGAAGGCGAACCTGGCGGCTGCACCTTTCAGTCAGCTGGACCGATACTCGACACGGCGCATGGAAAACAACCTTTCCTCATCGCTCTGTGCGAAATATTCAATAATCCCCTGCAAAAAACTAAAAGCAACCCTTTATCCACCGGGGTCGACACAGATCCGTGGTGTAGTTACCGTGAAAAACCACCAGACACTGACAAGCACAGCATGTGGCAACAGTCGCCAGTGTTGTGGCAAATGTGGCTCATTGTTTAAGCAACTGCCCCCCGAGAAGCGCCGACATCTACGCAGCCTTCTAGCAATGGACAGACCACCAAAGGTGTCCTCGCCGTCCTCTGAAAATAGAGTAAAAGTGTGGAAAATCTGACAAATTAGCAGAGGACTTGTGGACAGACAACGACCTGCTCCCGAACTGCCTCCGCGTCCAGGCCTTTGAGTGGCTCCAGGGAAGCGCGTAAATGTGCAAGTTGCCAAATTCAAAGTACTTATTGTGATCCTGGCGTTCATATGTCAGGTCACAAATAGCGTGAGGTTAAATACTAACAAGGATAAATGCAAGGTTTGCCGTGGGGGGACGAGGTCTTGTTAAAGCACAACCGAGTGGACAAAGAGCCAGCGTCAAATCTGCGAAGTGAGACGCGAAAGCCAAAATGTTGCTCCCAACTTTTTCAACAATTTTACGAATAAAAAACCAAGAACACACGTTTAAACAGACGCGTTAATGGGCCAAATAGTCCTTCCGAGAGCAACAACTTAGTTGGTTTGTGTTTCCAGGCTTACCTTAGTGTTCACTCCAGCGAGAATGGGCAAACAGCGACACACTTCACACGCCAAAAGAGGCACCTCTGCGGGAAACAATAAACAACTAACCCCGCGACCGAAAAAACCTTTAAATCCACATGTCCTGCGGGTTGTAAATGTTTCCTTAAAATAAAAGGCGGACTGAATGTGTACCGCTCAGTCTGCTCTTGTTTTTTCTGTCGCAGGCTGACTGATCGATTACTCAGGCTGGTCCGGTATGAACGACTGACTTCCGCCACGGCGTTTCAAAATAAAAGGATGCACTTTATGCAAAATTACTTGGAAGTGAGCAAACAATATACCGGTCGGCATAATTCCCTGCTGTATAAACCTTTATGTGACACATGCATGGTATTATAGACGCTAATGGCACAAAATACATCTGAATCAACGCTGTCAAAATAAAAGGAAATATACAAATACACCATCAGCAAAGCCTTAATAGTACAGCACCCTGTTTGTATTGTAGCGTCTTGGGGAGGGTCAGTGTGGGAATTTCCTTGTACCAGGCTCGTGTGTGTACAGTATATTCAAATTAGAATGGCATTAACAATAATGGAATTGATTAATATCTTTAATTTTGTTTTCATAAGGAACTCTAGTATACAAAGCGAGATGCTGTTAGTCACAATCACATTTAGTCACAGATGCTGTTAGTCACATTTGTGTAGCAGATGTGCCCTAATAAAAGCTAAAATATGTGACAGCTGACCAAGGGTTTAAGCATGAATCACCTATCAGTCTGTATAATTACCATCAAGATGCACTTTTTCTAGTGTTGTTTCAGTCAGTAATTTATACTTAGAGGAAGATGATCAATACTATTATCATAATATGAAGTTTCCAATTATTCTCATGATTTGATATATACACAAAAATTCTTACTACTACTACTTACTAATTGTATAAAAGTGTAAAACAAAAAACACAACATATTATAAAAGAAATATGCATTTTTATAAAAGAAATTTGATGGATTCCAATTTTTGACAAAAATTCTGCCTTCAATTTTCTTTTACTGCTATAAACTTCAATTATTTATATTTAAATGCATTCATGTTCATTTATAGAGAGGAGAATCTGCTCATCCAATCTGCGGCAACATTGACAAGAAATTGCAGGTAAACAAAGGTTTAATCATTTTGTATAATGTAATTATATTTAACTCATTAGATTTTAGACTCATTAAAATCTCTGATACCCTTAAGATGTTTTTACTTATTTATTAGTTAGTTAGTTAGTTAGTTAGTTAGTTAGTTAGTTAGTTAGTTAGTTAGTTAGTTAGTTAGTTAGTTGGCTGGCTAGCTAGCTAGCGCTATTTGCCCAATATCGGCGTCCATCTAAAGGGGAAATGGCTTTTAATTTGAAAGAGCGTAAGCTGTTTCCGGTAAACTACCCTATCTTACAAGCCGGTGCGTATAGTGACGTCACCAGCACTGGAACAGGACAACCGGAGAGGGAAAAGTCTGAATATGGGAAAAATGTCGCCCCTCACTGATGAGAGAGGGAATCCTGGTAACGTCTCAGGTTGTGTTGCACCCTGGAAGATCCCCACACAACAAACGTGTTGACTACATGGCCACAAAAATTACTTTGAAAAATTACAATTACTTTGAATAAAGCCATTTGGTTAAAATTTAAGTCTTTATAACAATGTTTTTCGTAAAAAAAAAAAAAGAAGAGATAACTCAAAAATAAATTGGGGGCTATCGTGGGTAAGTGCTACTGACCTATTTTATCGTAAAGACCTGCTTTTTTTGCTGATTTTGGTTCAGAGAAACAGAAATACTGTTGTTTTCTTGAATAAACTAAATATCCTCTGGTTAACTTTAAACATGCTCAACTCTTTCGGTACTTTTCCACACTTTCTGCAGCTTCAATCAGAGTGTTGTGAAGTTATTCCAAAATCGTATTTCTTTAGCCATTCCTTCATAGGAACTGTTGAAACCTTCTTGTGACCTATGATGGGTTTTTTCTTCCAAAATAATTCTGTTTTAATTATTTTATCCTTGTTGACAGCCAGGTTCCTTCGTCAAGTGCAACAGCTTATCACAGCTCCCAGGTGGTAAAGTCGAGCATCCACAACGGTGAAACTGTCCTTGAATATTCAGTACTGTAGTTTGTTACTGACTCGCCATTCAAGTTAATATGCTTGATTTAAGGTCCTTGTGCCTCTACTTGTCTCTTTTTCATTATTTCTCTAATAAAATACTCCAAATAGGGTATGTAGTTAACATAAAAATACAATGCTTCTTGTTATTTAAAAATAAAACTCTTGTTGTTGCGTATGTTACCACAAGGGGGAAGAACCTCCTCACAGGAGAAATCTACAGCCCATCACAAGCATGCACACACCAACTTACTTTAGCCCAAGAGAAATCTACAACTGTTCCTCCTCATTTGACGCTACCTCTACAAATCTATGCAATTAGGAAATAATTACACACATAAGGACAGGCACATGTTGACAGACGCTCTGGGCCCATGTGCTCCAGCATATACCTGTAAACAGTATTATTAGATTTTAGAAGGAATTACCATAACATCGTTAGGCATCCAGAGTGAGGAGGGCTGTGCGTATTAATTGCGATTGAAAACGTCAACACTTAATCTGCCACTCTAATTAGAAAATCTTAAATTTCACGTCCATTCATGCCAGCCCACAGAAATCCTCCCACTGAGTGACTGCTGAGAGCCCCCTACACGCAAGAGGAGCTACAGTTACAACACCGATAAATAAGACATTGATTTGGCATAAAGACCCCTGACTATAAGTTCACCTGACAGTTAATGATGATGGATGCAGTAAGTCGGGGGCTTCCGTTCTATGTTTGCTAATTCTACAGCTTCTTGATGTGATTTATAAAAACAATAATAAAAGTAAACCCGACGGAGTCTACTAAGCCTTAAAGAGCGACTATCTGTTGTTTCAGTGGACAATCAACCACAACATGTGGCATATATCAGGGGCAGTGGGATGACCAACTGGGGTGGGGATTACATTCTCCTTACAGGTCTGTGCAGCCACTGCAGTTTCTGCATTATATTAACAGCTGGTTCCAAACAAGTAATTTGGTTGTACAAGAGAAATTCTATCAGTGCTGATATACAGTACGACAGCATTGGGCCTTTTTACTGACATTTCCACTTCATTGTACAGGTGTTCTAATAACCATTAAGTAACGTTCCATCAGTTATGGAACTATTTGTTTTGGCAGAGCCAAATAAAGGATTAAATAAACAAATCATAATCTTTTCTTGCTTATTACTATTATTTAATGAAATGCACTCGTAGAAGCTTTGTGTAATATCAATTCCAATCAGTTTAAATGTCTCGTTCTTTGGTCTTGGTGTTTGTGCTCCACGTTGAGTCCTTGGATTTCTTTCCCGTGTGACCTTTTGCTATTGTCTGTCAAACTGCAGTTGATGGTGATGTTTCACATAAAGGGAACGGAAGGGGGCCAAAGTCACAGCCCTGGGGGGCTCAGGTGTTCAGAACAAGAATGCAGAGGCAGTAATCCAAATTATCTTTGGTCAGTCTCTTTGGAGATCCACTATCTGCTTACAGTGGGGTACCCAAGATCAGTTACTCCAGACTATCTCCAGATTTATTCCAGTTTATTCCAGTGTGTGAAGAGCCTCGGAATGGTTGATGAACCTCATGTGTAATGCAGATTCCATGATAGCTCTGGAACAGTTGACACTCACGTGCCTCCAGAAAACAGTCATGAGAGTTTGACTTTCCAGCCAACATGCATCTTGGCTTGGCCTCGCCTAATGACTGTGTGTGCAACTGCTGTGTGTGTGGCAGGAGGATGGGGTCAGGCCCATCCGGTCATGGCCAAAGTATGAGCTGTCTCTATTCTCAGCAAAAACACATTTGCTATGGATCATTTTACTTCTCCAATTCTCTATTCTGCTTTTTAAATTCCCACACAGTATACAGCAAAGATCTATTTATCAGTTACTGAGGATAATTGAGCAATTCCAATTTTTATTCAAAGTGGTCAAAATGGAAGCTTAAGTGAGTTTTTTTACTCTAGCAAACTATTTTATCTATATAAATGTATATATATAATATTTACTGTATGTTTGCTAATTGTTCAGCAGAAGTGGGACCTAATATAGATGGAAATGTGTGCATTTGTTCTTTGCCATGCAGGAGGACTCATGGTATGTCGCGGGACCCCTCAGGCCGGCATCCACCGGCAACAACAGGATCAGTTATATAAATAGCAGGTAATGGCAGCACGGCACAGGGAAGCAGTGCAGCTTATGAATAAATTCAAAGGTGAATAAGAACATGACACGGTGCAGGTTGGACACATGCTGACATAATTTATTTAAAGAGGAACACGTACAGTACACTGGTGAATCCCCGCTCTTGGTTGTACAATGAGGGAGAGAACATTGACGCTCAGGTGAGGACCACAATTTGCAGCTTTGCTGTTAAGAGGGAGCCACAAATCTGGAGTTAAATAACCCCCTGGAGTTCCCCAAGGATCTGTTCGTGGTTCACTGTTCTTTATAAGGTCAATGAATTACCTTACCCAGTGTCTCCAGAATCATGCACAGCTGTCAGCTGTAATGTCCCACAGTTCTGGAACAAACACTCAGAAGTTTGTTCTACAACTCTGTCTCTCTGTCTCTGTACGTGTGTGTGTGTGTGTGTGTGTGTGTGTGTGTGTGTGTGTGTGTGTGTGTGTGTGTGTGTGTACACATATATATATGGCACATATATATATGGGCAGTAACCCCCAACCTGAGTAGATGGCTCTAACAGATACCAGGAACCACACCAGAGATCTCTGATCTCCATCTCTCTGAAGAGCGCTGTCCCCGGAACAGCTCAGATCCTGCGCAGAACCCTCAGACTCCAAAGCCTCTGCTAGACGACCCGAGTCTGAAGGAAGGAGGCACCGCCCAGGAGGGGAGAGGAAGATGTTTTTATTTATTTTATATATATATATATATATATAATATATATATATATATATATATATATATATATATATATATATATTCTTTTCAAAGTTAATAATTTAGTGAGGAAATCCATCCTTATTTGAAATTTCAGATATTGAATTATTTTCATAATGTAGTAATAACATTGTGAAAATATATTTTTGGTATTTTACTGAATTATTGTTTTTTTATAATCCTAAATAAAAGGGTGTGTTTACATTTAACCTGGAACCTTTTTGTAATGCAAAACTTAGTTAAGCCTTTTCTAAATGATAAATTCAATAATAAAAAAGCATTATTGAGTCAGTTGTACTGTATTAGTCCCCAGCTGTCACCACAGTCTCCAGAGCTTTTGGACGTGTATTCAGGGACACAGGGCCTTGTGCCCACTGCCAGCACCACATGACAGCTGCTGTTGTTTTCACAAAATTATGGAGATAAAGCGAGACAGAGGGAGCCAGTTGTTGTCTCCATAAGTGAAGTCAAATGAGACCACAGAGACCTCCTACAAAATCGAAACAGGAAAGAAACGAAGTTACCAAGCTTAGGATTGCTCACATGAACCCATTTAAAAAGCCTGCTGTTAGGAAGAAAGGACCACAAATTAGCTGTGAATAAAAGGAAAATACCTCGAATGCCTTAACGGAGCTCTCATGCAATAATCCCTATTGACACTAATGATAATGACTTTATGACTTGGAACATGCCAGCAGATCCAGGAACTGTTTTTTTTTTTTAAATCTAAATGAAAGGAGGGATTTCAATTACTGGAGATACAGTTGTAATTGTTTTCTATTAGAAAAAACAAAAAGACTGTCTGCAACTAATATGAACTGAAATAAAACAGACAACATGCGATCTTTACAAACCTTCATTTCTGAGCTAGGACAACTTAGTGATATACATCTGAACATTAAGGTATAGAATATGTAAAGAATGACCTAATCCTGTTCTGATTGTATGGCGTACAGCTGCATGCTGTATTTAACAGTAAGGCAGCAGTCAATCACCAAATGGTAAGTAAATATAAAATACACTTAAAAATAAAATAAACAAGAAGAAAACCCAACATGTTCAAGGTTACGGTTAATAAATTAGATTTTGTTTTCATGCCTCCTACCCTCGGCTTGTTCCAGGACCAGAGCTGCAGCAAATGAGTCAGGTAAACATTAATACCTGATTACTTTATCAATCAAGGTCTCATCTAATTTGCCTGCTTAAGCACTATTAACTACACATCAAGTACCGGTAAATAAATTTATAACGATACTCTAATCTTCAACATCAAACTAAGGCTCTCATTGTTTTTTATAGTCGGCATGCTCGCTAAGATTTTCCCACAGTGGGAGACTCGGATGATTCTCTCTCTCGCTCCATCAGGTCTAATTGCCCATCTGGGACCTTCATTACGATGCATATTCTTTAGTGTCAGTTACTGGGATCCATTTCAACTTATTTGACAGTTTGCAGTGCAGCAAAGTTCTTCTGGAGGATCATGTTGAATCTTGGACGGTCTGGTGAAATTCCATTTCAATTGGTTGCTGTGGTATAAATGATTTATGATCCTCCAGTGATGATGGGGGTCTGTTTAAATTGACCTTTCGGCATGGCCTCGTTTGCAGCAGAATAAACATGGAGCTTTACCATCACCATGAGCTCCCAGTGACCAGACAGCTGCACCTTTATCCCCAGCAGCTGACTTAAAGGCCTGGATCCAGAAAGCAGAGTGGGGGAGAAAAGTTGGGGTCTTGGACAGAGGACATCCTGTGGCCGTCCTGGGCTGTGTTCCAGTTGGCCCTCTAACTGATCAATCCATAAAGTATTAAATTGGCTGATTGATTCTTATCATCACTTCTGCATTATTGTAATGTGTTTCAATTCAACTTTAAGCCATTTCCTTTAAGTCAGTTACTGTGTTTAAATTTTATTATATAATAGAAAAAGACGTTGCGTGGTTATACGAAAGGCTCACAGCCAAATTGGTAGCAAAGGTTGTTCAGACAGAGCTGATCAGATGAAATCGCTGGGAAAAAAGAAAGCATTTTTCAGTCACAACGAATTTATTGCCGTCTTTCTAATGAAATGGCATCTGACTTCAGTGTTGCTGACAAATCCAAACTAAAGTTTCTTCTTTAGGTGTTTTCCATACGTCGAACTACTCAAATTTAACCTGAAGACAGTCGGAACACAACAGAAGAACAACAGAAGAAGTGTCTAGCTTTCATTTTTTAGTACTTTAGGTTTGACTTTACGAAACTTGTTAAATTATCCTGCTAGAAACAGAAAGATAAATATATGCACACACAAATACACCGACACAACACTTTGTGTCACACCTATCTCTTCATGGGCGTCTAGAAATAGAGCCCTTAATCTAGTGACGCATTTTGTCAGTGGAGAGTATCCAGGGACCTCCGGGTCAGGAAAACCTGCAGCGCAAACAAGAGAGGATAATGTTGCAGAGCTCCTAAAGTTTTCTTTCAGGATAGCATCACATTGGAAGGTTGGGATTTCCCTGTCAGAAGAAATACAGGGAGCTGGAGACAGATGAGATAAATATAAGGTGAAATCTCATAGGACAACGCTTGATACTTGACCCTTGACCCTTTCCATTATGCATGGATGCATGCATGAATTATGCAATAGTGACACTTGTGATTGTGTGGAGTGCTATGATGGTAACTGTTCATGTCTCTTAAGGGAAGCTAACAGCCATTAAGAAGCAAGAAAGGGGAAAAATTGATTGTCTTTTGTGGTGAAACAGTAAAGAAAGTAACAAAGTAAAGTTAAAGTGATGGTGAGGAGGTGAGGGAGTGAACAACTGAGTGACCGTAAAAGGCCACACGGTCTCGCTGGAGATTGAACAGGAGAGTGAAAGGGGGCTTGGGTTTATCTATGTGAAGCACTGTTGTATTTATAGATCTTCTTTAAAAAGATTTCCAGCCCCTTTCCGCCAGTTTCCCCTCCTCCATTTTCAATTAGCCCTTAATGGGTGGAGTAATGCAATCAGGAGTAACTACAGCTCGCACGTAAGGCTGCTCTCAGTCTGCCCCAGACTCCGCACAGACACACACTCCTCAGACGGGAAGGTAAGACAAACCTCTGTTCAGCTGCTGTGATATCACCCATTCATCCCTCCATCTTTCCACCCATTCATCCTCTCACTGGTCTTCATCCATCTTCCACTGTCCTGGGACACAGATGCTCGCTGTGCTCCTGTATTCTCCTACCTGCCTCCCCACCTGCCTGCTCATGGTCCCTCTCTGCAACTGCACATTACTTCTACTTTTTAACCACTTGTCGTCTCTCCGCACTTCACAATTGCAGCAGAGACACAGTTTTGTTTTTGTTTTTATCTCTGTCCATCTTCATATCAGCCAAAGCTCTTTTCCATCTTTCCATTTGCTGATCAGGTTATCAACACCAAAAAGAACCCAATGCACGCTCATTACTTAGCAAACAATCTCGGCATTCTTTTGTGATGCAACTTCAGATAAAAAATGGTAAATGGATCCAAAAGACTCGCAATAAGGTTTTAGTTTTTATTTCTAGTCGGGAGACTCTGAACATCCTTTCTCCAGCTCCCTCATCCAGAAGCTCCAAAAGGAATTTCAGGGGTCAATCCATGTTCAGGGTCTACCAAGGCCTGAAGTGAGAGAATAATGTATCAGCTGGTGAAAGGAGTTGGGTCAAAATTAGATCAATACCATTTTTCTCACTTTTATGTGACTCTGTTAAGAGGGTATTTGGATTTGAATGAAGCTTTTATTCTTTTATTGTATTATTCTTATTTACAGATTTAGTTTGTAAAGAAGCTTACAACATTTTTTGTACGAAAGAATTCAAAATCGATGCCCAAAAGTATTTCCAAGGCCTCAGAAAAAAGTCTTTAATAAGTGAACAGTGTACCCCAAAACTGTCTAGTTAAAAATACTCTGTAATTTAGCAGGTATCAGGTATTTACCAGGCTCAGACATGGTTACAAAAGCTGGCTGTAGATCAGTTTGACATTAAAAGATGTGAACAAGGAGACTTCCAGATTGGCTGCATCAAAGAGATCCCAGAAACAGCTGCTTCACATAGCTGCAGGTTTTATTTTGGCAGTTCACATTATCCTTTTTTATTTTTAGGGGTGGGATGAATCCTTATATAAGCTAGGTGAGTCATGAAGGGAGCAACAGACAATGAGGGAATGTGGGAGGTGTTGGAAGTTACCGAGAGCAAAAGGAGAAAAAGACAGTCAGATTAAATGACTGACATAAAAAGAAACTCACCTCACAGCGGATTGCCAATGGTGAGGTGGAACTGAGCACTTCAAGAACACAAAATAAAGAAGGAGGAATTATTTTCTGCCTTTGTATGCTGGAAAAGCACTTTTGGAATTTCCATTCACACATGGTTAAAAAAAAAATCTGTGCTACCTTCAGAGAAGAATATATACAGCCTGCTAGATCCTTGGCCAACAGGGTTTCGGTATTTAAACCGAGTTGGAGTAACCACAGGGCTTAACATGCTGACCACAAACAGCTGCGGACTGTGAGTGACCATTATTGCGAGTGCCGTTCAAACTAACACACACTCACATGCACACATACGCGATGACAAGCAACACTTTTCTCCGGCGCTGACAGCTGGATGTGAACTGATGGATGGGTCGGTGTACAGTGGCGGGGTGACCGCTGGTATGCAATAGGGCAAGAATTGACTGTCTCCGAGCAGGACTGATAGTGGTTATTTATATCTGTCTCATCTGGCAACTTGTCGTCCTGACACCGAGAACAGGAGAGATGAAAGTAGAAGAGCGCCACATGGAAAAACCTCGTAACATGAAGGACATCATTGTTTCCCAAAAAAAGTGAAACACAATACTTTTTTAACAGTGCGCCCTCTCTTTTTTGTCATGCTTCATTAGGAGGTTCCATCCGGGTCAAAATGACCGAACGTTACGATTGCCACTATTGCAAGGAGTCCCTGTTTGGGAAAAAGTACGTTCTGAGAGAGGAGAATCCCTACTGTGTGAAGTGTTACGAGAGCCTGTACTCCAACACCTGTGAGGACTGCAAAAAGCCCATCGGCTGTAACTCCAGGGTACGTTGTGCATAATTGAATGTGATGAAACCGTCCAGGTCGACTAGTCCTGATGTGTCCCACTGTTGTTCCTGAAGGATCTGTCCTACAAGGACCGCCACTGGCACGAGGACTGTTTCAAGTGTTTCCAGTGCAAGCGCTCTTTGGTAGACAAGCCCTTCTCCACCAAGGATGAGCAGCTCCTCTGTACCGAGTGCTACTCCAACGAGTACTCCTCCAAGTGCCACGAGTGCAAGAAAACCATAATGCCAGGTAAGAGCAGAGAGTGGGGCATGAAAAGAAAGGCACAAGGCATTATGAGTCTAAATGCTCTCAGACATGTAGAAGCAGGGCAAGCACAGACCACATAGGCTGTACTTGGTATAGTACAGTATAGTATAGTATAGTATAGTATAGTATAGTATAGTATAGTATAGTATAGTACAGTACAGTACAGTACAGTACAGTACAGTATAGTATAGTATAGTATAGTATAGTATAGTATAGTATAGTACAGCAAGTCTTCTGACGCATGCAGTTTTTTAAAATTTTACTATATATATTAAGGTTTGAATAGAAATTGTGTATTAAATAAGTATGCAATACATAAGATATTTTCTAGCGAGGAAAATTCCTGATTACAAAGAACAAAATGTTAAACCCTGTGCTGTTGTTTTTTTCTGTTGTTTCCTGTGTTTCTCTGAAGGCTCCAGGAAGATGGAGCACAAGGGGAACAGCTGGCATGAGACCTGTTTCACCTGCCAGAGATGCCAGCAGCCCATTGGCACCAAGAGCTTCATCCCAAAGGACAACCACAATTTCTGTGTGCCCTGCTATGAGAAGCAGTTTGCCATGCAGTGTGTGCACTGCAAGAAGGTATTGTGGGACACCTGATACATTGTTCAGACCCCTCTTCATTTCCCATCAACCACTGCTTGGCCATTTCACATTTAAGTGGCTCAATGCTCGACTTTCACTGCTTTTTATCAGCCTATCACCACCGGAGGGGTGACGTACCACGACCAGCCGTGGCACAAGGACTGCTTCCTCTGCACCAGCTGCAAGCTCCAGCTGTCTGGCCAGAGGTTTACCTCCAGAGATGACTTTGCCTATTGTCTCAACTGCTTCTGCAACCTCTATGCCAAGAAATGCGCTTCCTGTACCACCCCTATTAGTGGTAATCACATTAGCTTTTTCACTGACCACATCAAACATGAACATTAAATGAGTTGTAAGTCAAGACATTTTTTAAATTATTTTTGATCTAATTTTGATTTTTTCCTTCCTCAGGACTGGGAGGCAGCAAGTATATTTCCTTCGAGGAGCGCCAGTGGCACAACGACTGCTTCAACTGCAAAAAGTGCTCCGTGTCCCTGGTCGGCCGCGGCTTTCTGACTGAACGTGATGACATCCTGTGCCCAGAGTGCGGCAAGGACATCTAACTTCACCCAGCGTCCTGGCCAACAAGTGATCGAATAAACATGCTATGAGAGAGAAGAACAACTAACCAACACGGCATCTTCATTCTAGGGCCCGTCTGAATGTACATTGTTGTATCCAACAACATACAAGCTACTAACAGTGTGAAATTTAGAAGGAAAAACTGTTTACTCTGAGAATAAGTCATTACTAGTATATTAACTGTTAGCATGAATGTTAAGATATTTTCTAATGAAAGAATGACCTGTTTGCAGACATATAACCATTTTCAGTTTAATCTGCAAGTATGTTTTCAAATATACTAATGACTGCATGGATTAGGTTTATGTAAGTGCAGGTTTTATGAATGCGATGTTACCAACAATTTTAATTGTCTATTGCATGTGCATGAAATGAACTTATAAATAAAAAAAAGTGTTTCAAAGACAGTTACTACAGATTTCATGTGAGCTTCATATGTGGGAGGATTTATACATTATTAGTTTAGTTCATATTAATGAACTAACCCAATAATTAAATAATTAAATTGATCTAACTTCTCACTTTTCTACATAATAGAAGCAAGCAATTTATTTTGACCATTTATTTAAAAGACATTACCACTGAAAGTGACTTTAGAAACACAGTTAATTGTGCATGAACAAGAAACTGTAAAAACATTTTAAAAAAATCTAAATAAATATGCTTCAAAAAGACAAATGTGTCATAATGTCAAAATTCTTGTGTTTATTTAAGATCTAAAACATTTTCTTCTCCACTCTAGAGTGATCAAAATCTTTCAAAAGCTTAGATTATTTAGTCGATCACACTCTGTAGGTTGGGCTGTATGTACTGAAAAAAGGCCAGCACGAAACTGAACGTCCTGCTTTTGGCTCAGCGTCACAGTTAATGTGTTTTCCTCCTGGAGTTGCACTTTATTCCCTCTGAGACACGGCAGTCTGTAACATGACTCACAGTAATCATATACTCATCCCTCTGACTCAATCTGCTCAATGCAAATGATTGGATTCAAAAATAAATCAGGCATGTATCCATCTGCATAAATTTAGACACAGACAGTCCTGATGGAGCTTAGAAAATTCCAGTTTGATTGTTAAGAAACCTTTTATTTTCTTCCAAAATGTAATTATTTTTTATCAAAGAACTAATCATAAGTGTTTAAAAACCCAAACTAAGCATTTATCTCACACTTAAAACCCAGTACAAGAGGATTACTTGGTAAAAAAAAAAAATAAAAAGCCAACCAAAACACACAAGTCCAACTGCTTATTTAGTCAAGTAGAAAATCTCAATTTTAAAATGGAGCTGCTGATGACTGAAGGACACTTGAGATTACGGAAGCCTGCACTGATCACCTCTCCACCATGGACCTTGTCATGGACACACAGGTAAAAATGGTGCAAGATGGTGGAAAACACACAAAGGCCAACTGCAACGTTTGGTGGGTGTTTGTAGAGACGAGCCTTTCCTTCACACTCTAGATCCCCACAGCGTCAGGGCCATGTCACATGCTGGATCTTTTTCTTCACTTCTGCAGATTGAGTTGCATCCTTGAGAGATTGAGGACAAAACACCAGAAAGTATGTCAATAAACCACGGTTAAATAAATGACATATTTCAGTACTTGTCTTAAAATTAGCTACTAAAAATGCCATACAAGCATTAGAATTGCAGGTCAAAATCGTATAGCATTCCATTATTTCTTAATAAATGTTCCTACCGTGCTGCTTGCTTCCCGTTTGAGATTAGTGTTGTTGCTACATTGAGTGGGTGAGGAAGATGAAGTGGTGCTTCCAGACAGCCTCCTGATGGGGTTAGACAGATTTGCAGCAGGTGGAGGTTTTAACCTGTCTGTGACTCCCGTTGTCATGTTTGTTCCCCCCGGTTTCTTTAATTTCACAGGGCCAGAGTGAGAAGAACTACCATCAAAAACAATCAAAGGTCTTTTCCTGCTGTGATCATTACTGGAAATGAAAACAGGAAATCAAAGAAAGAAATCAGGGTTATTGGAATCCCCCCAACATTATCAGGTCCTGTTACATCGCGAAGATGAAATATGGACATCTTCACTGTCTTTACCTGTCTAATCTGTTGCCGACCGATGTGTTACATTCTCTCTTTTTATTCACTCTCTTGCCCCAGCGGTTGTTGGGAAGACTTCTCTGCGGCAGAGGGATTGCATGCCGAAGATAAATCTCTGTGAGATGGTCCCGATTTTCACGTCCGTTAGTTTTGACGCTTTTCTGAAACATTACAAAAGGGCTGTTGTAGCGCATTCAAGTCAACAAGGCATCAGACGCTACACAGTAGCTTGTTTGCTAACAGCATGACGTGCTTACCGTGCCTTTCCTCACATTAACACCAGCTTATCTGTTTCTCTGCTGACTTACTCACCTCACGCAATATTAATTGCATAAAGTCTTCAGACAGCAGCTCGGGGTGCAACAGAAGATCCACATCAGAAATACCCGTTGCATTCTGTCCACTGTAAGTCGCCATATTTGCGTGTGGACTTCCTGTTTCCCGACGTGCATCGCGCGCGCCACAACAACTCAACACCGGCGGGGTACAAAGAAAAGTATCCCAACACTACAACTGATTTTGGAATCACTCAAGATTATTTTTTTGATACATTAAATAAAAGCAAGAACAATACAGGTGCAGCAAAGGAGGTAAAGGAATTAGAATGTGCTGTTGTATCCTTGGAGACTTGCAGCCAAGTAACACCGAATGGTTCCATTGGTTTCAGGATTCTCAATATAAACCTGCATTTCGTTCACATTTTCTTCACATGTTGCCCTTATCTCTATATGGCTTGCCTAGCATGAAAGGGCAACTTCTGGCTTGTGATAATGTGAAATGTTTGTAGTGACATGGTGTCCTGAAATATTGTCCAAATACACTTATCTGTCCCTATACATTTATAGTAGATTTATTTATAACTTTGCATGAGTCAATATCAAAGGGCCATGTATGCATATGTCTGCCTGGGTTGTTTCCTTCCTCTTTCTCTGTAGATCTGTATTCCTCTCCAGGTTGGTCATTTTTCTGTGGTCTTCAGCCTCTGACATCTCAACCTCTAATTTATCATCTTAAAATTCAGGTACTCTCTCTTCACCTGTGTGGTGACCAAATATATAATCAAGAGCTTCAAAAACAGCATCTCGATCTGCTGTGAACAAGGCCTCAAAGTGGCATCATTTACCATGTAAGATATGAGACCACTTCAGTAATATGGAAACAATGATGCACCTGCCGGTGAGATGATGCGCCCATCTGACAGGATCTGTACTGGGCAAAGGTTCCCTGTAGTGTAGCAGTAGTGGTTTCGTGCGAGCCTAAGGTGTGTGTTTGTGTGTGTGCATGCGGGGGTGTCTGCATATGTCCACCTGACAAATGAGGGAAAATCTGAAATCTTTTTTTTATGATAAACTTAGCTTCAGTTTTGTTCAGGAACGCCAAAAGTGTGCAAATGTTGATGAAAACACACACAAAAAATGATGCACGTTATAGAGTTTGTTTTGAGTGTTGAACTCATCTTTGGGGGAAAAATGATGACATGTGAGTCATGTGACCGTATTAAATTCCTTTTTAAAGGGGGAATTTTTAAAATGGGTCTAATTTAACTGCAAACTATGCTTGTGTTATTTTGGTAAATATAAAATGTAATGGACATAAAAATGGCCCGGCTCAAAACGGTGATTCAGGACTGTGAAACTATGTAAACTATACTTTAAAAATGGAACCTCGGTCAATTCCCCAAATAAGATAAGGCCTGTAACATTTTACCTCATATTTTCCAACTGTACGTTGAAATTTTCTATTACTGTCTGCAATTAGTTTTGCCCAAAAAGTGAATTAAGATTGCCCTTTTGTCATCAGTAAAATGTAGCTGATTTCAAATGCTCAGAATTGTATTTATTGAATATAATGAATACAATGTCAGACAAATCCAAGTGCAGCTATAGGTCAGAACTGCATAATTGTCTTAATTTGAGCCTTGCTGCAGAAAATCATCATAGAATAAGAAACAGAAAAATATAGAGGGGCTTTGGTGTGAGAGATGTAGGTCAGTCATGTGGATTCTGTGTACATTGTTTGTAAATGAGCAGCATCATTCCAGGCTCATCACGCCAACCGATCACTGGTTGAACCAGCGCCATCAGGCAACCTTTTCAGAGCGATAACGGCACACAATCGGGCTGAAGACCAACTTTTCTCCCAGAGCTGCGGCCTCGATCGGGGGGGGGGGGGGGGGGGGGGGGGGGGGGGTTGTTATATCGATTTGCCAGACAAACTCTCATTGTACAGGTGCAGTGACAGTCAACTTAGTTTTCTTATCTTAATCTTATTTTTTCTTGTTAACCCTGCAGTTACATAAGTGCCACTTTTAGAATGAAGAACAAAACATCTTTAACCAGAACGTCAGGAACCTCATTTATAAAACCATTATTAACAAAAACACGCAGACAACTGCACATTTTTCCACTTGTAATCTTTCTCGACCACATCCTGAAGCTTCTGCTAACGGAGTAAAACAATTGCTGCCATTGAGCGGCCAGTGGAGAGACCTTGGGACAGTAATTTGTCGTAGAGGAACCATGTGTTCCATATTATGAATCCTGGGTCTGCTGATCATGTGTTTACACGAGTAAAGGGGAAGGAATTATCGATGGATAGATTTGCCTCTATATGCCAACAAGGCTGAGCTTTACTTCAAAGGATGATTCAAAAGTTAAAGCGTTCTTCATGAAATGGTGCAATAAGAGATATTTTATTCCTGTGAAAACCCTGAAACTCCATGATCCAATTCTGTAACTGACAGCACATTTTGTCCACGTTAAATGAATATAACCATTTTTTTTCAGTATGTTTAGGATAAGACTTTTGTCATACAAAAGAAACCATCTAAGGACTTTTTTTTCTGAGTGATTGATATTAGATCATAATCAATGCAAAATAATATCTTCTTTATTTCAGTTTATTTTGGTGACATTTTTTTCCATTTTTATGTGTTCCAGACAATTCTATTTTCTATAACTTAATTTCAGGAATGAATTGATCTTGATAACTTTTTATTTCTCATTAGTCTTTCGTCTATTCCTCTAGATAAGTTTCAAAGCTGAAATCTAACAGAGCGCCACAATTTATAAAGGAGATGGAGAATTTAGAGCCAAACTAGCTTCATAAGGAATGGGCAAAGAGCGCCCCCTGTCTGTTCTGCTTCGTAACGGAACAAGACTCCTTTTCTGACTGGAGTCTGCTGGAGTGTTGCAGATTATCTTTTTATACATCAGAAAATTATCTGAAACCACATTTCAGTATTGGTAGATTGGATTTAATTAGCAATTCTGAAAGTGGTTACCATGGTAATGTCAGCCTCAGTTTTCCATGAATTCTAAAGCACAACATGCTACAGACTATCTCATCCATATGCAGCTTATTTATTTATCTGTATAGTTTATTTGTTGACAAGAATATGTTTTCCAGCTGAGTTCACCGGTCTGTCAATGCTCGTTAAAGTTCTTTAATTACATAGCGTGTTTTTTTCATTCAAATGCAATAAAACAGTCAGGTAAACATACACAGATCAAAATACGGATACTGTTAACACCCATGGTTTAAAATACGATGTTTCAGTAAATAAACTATGTGTTTAAGTTGAGGAAAATCTTTATATGCGAGGTTCTTTCCTCTAAGAACACTGATGAATCTTTTAACACTGAATAAACCTGGAACTGTTAACACATTTAAGTCAAATATTACACCAATGATGTCCGGAGCATAAAATCCACATCTGCAAAAACAAAAATCACAGAAAAAACAGGTAGAAAACACAAATGGCAGAAACTAAGACATTATTTGCAAAAAGTTCTGCATCCATAACCACAACCATGATTTTTTTACAATTATTATTTGCATGACTGACAAAACTAGCATATCACAAATTGAATTCCGATTCAGTGATTCAATAATTACAATTTTGGATTACATCACATGGTCGTAACAGTCTGAGAGTCCTGCATACAAACGTATTTATCCTAAAATTTGACCTGAACATAAGTGTGAAATTTTGCTGAAATTCTTTAATCTACAATGCTGCGTTTGGCACATTAATTGCATCAAAATGTGAAAACGAGCAGGTAACTGCTGCTTGGTGGCTTCACACAGACGACTGCGTCTCACTGCACACGTAGATGTTGCTGGGCCTCACTCTCCTGTGGGCCCGGCCCGCCACTCTGGGACACAGTCTGCAGGTTTTGGGAATGAACTCCTGGCAGGCCTCTCGGAACTTCCTGATCCTCCAGCAGTAGATGACAGGATTAAAGACCGTCTTCAGGTAGCTGAGCCACAGGGCGCCTATGCTGACCGGGTAAAAGACGGAGCTGTAGTAGAAGCGCCTGCTGAACACGGCCAGGAGACTGACCACGGTGTGGGGCAGCCAGCAGACCGAGAAGCCCACAAACAGGATGAGGATGGTGGTGAAGGCCCGAGTCTTAAAGCTCATATCAACCTTGACCTGTGGGGGGCGCTGCAGTCCGGTCAGTCTCATTTTGCTAACTTGGTTGAGTGCTGGCAGGCAGGAGTGCTCACTGGTGTGGTTGTGGATCCTAATGGTGTTGCGGCGCACCGTGTTGAGAATGCACAGGTAAGAGTAGAGCATGACGGCGAACGGCACAAAGAAGACCGCCACTGCCAGCAGCACTGTGTATCCACGGTCCGCCACGGAGTCTGAGTAACCTAGCACGCACTGTGGTGCCCAGGTACCCCCGATCCTTGCCGACCCCCTCCTCCAGCCAACCACGGAGGGCAGGGACACGCACAGGCTCAGCACCCAGGAGCCCGCGATCAAGAGCTTCGCCCTGTGAGGTGTCAGCTTGTCCTGCCGCTGCACGATGATGAGGAAGCGGTCCACGCTGATGATGAGGAGTATTGACACGCCTTCTAGGACAAACAGCCAGTAAAGCATGATGGACGCTCGACAGAACTCGCTCCCGAAGCTCCAGTCAGCACTGGCCACTGTGACGGCAGTGAAGGGCATGCAGAGGAGAGACAGCATGATGTCTGAGAAGGCCAACGTGGCGAGGAGGAGATTGATAGCCGAACGCATGGCAGGTTTCTGGTAAACAATCAGACACACAATGGCATTGCCGAGGAATCCAATAGTGATCATGAAGATCATTATAGCTGCCAGGGTCACACGGAGAGTAACTGATATGGTGGGAGGCGGAACTTCTGAGGGGAAGAACTGTGCAGCCTCTTCGGCTCCGGTCTCCAGGAAGGCACATTCCTCCAGAAGGCTTTCATTACAGAAAGCCATAGTAGCTACTGTCAGCTAACACTGGCCCATACGAAGGTATATGATGGGCTGGTATTATCAAGGAGACTTTGTTTTTCAGCAGTTGACCCGACAAGAAAATACCTACAGTAAAGAAACAAACATGTCGTAAATAAAACACGAAAAAACCATATTTGAGCTCACATCCAAGTCCAACAGAACAGGGCGCTGAATAATTTCTCTCACGCCTCTCAGAAGACGCGGCTGGAAATGTGGTCATTAGGTAACCGGCTGACATCCGATGCTCTGTCATCAATCACTCAGCTCTCATTTTAAATCTGACAGTTATCAGGGAAGACTGATGGACCCACGTGGTGCTGGTATTATGAGGGGATTAACCCACAGAAATGTGAGATGCGCCGCTCCGACGGGCATGAACGAGCCTGATGAGTAACAGCGGAGCGTGACATATACAGACATTCACACCTTCCACTAATCAACACATGCAGGAGAGAGTTTATCAGAATTAAACTTGACTTACACAAGTGTTTGTGCACACCCCTGGTGTCGATGCCTGTCCACGGCCGATTCGGATGAGGCTCATTATGGTTTCAGACACTGACTAGACAGACGTCAAGCATCCTCACATGCACGTAAACACGCACAGGACACGTTTGTTGCTATGGTTTCCACTCCCTGCTGCGGTTGGTCAGAGGCCGAGGAGATCATTCTGTAATTCGGGTCTTGATGGGGACATTCCATGAGGAACTGGGGGACAGGAAGTCCAGACAAGGGTCAAAAGCACAAAGTTAATGTTGAGGGAACTAGATTAGATTACATTCCAACAGATCACAGTTGCTTTAAAGCTGCTAACAGGATCTGAGCTAGCTGAAAAATTAGACTTTTAAAACATTACCATCATGTTTCAGTGCATATTGCAACAGATAGTATACACGGCATCATAGCTTGTTCCACAATAGGTGTTACTATTGAGGAACAAACATTTATCTAATACCAAAACATATCTTAATGTGTATCTTGGTATCGATACTGTAACACTACAATGATGATTTTAAAATTTGATTCAGTGACAAAAAAATCTGTCAGGATATGGAAATGTTCTCACTTTATTTCTTCATAGCATGTTTGAATACATTGTTGTATGTACACTGAATGTAGTATTCAGCACGATTAAATGAAATCCAAGTACATTTTTACAAAAATCCTAAAATAATTACGAAGAGATGTGCCAAGGGTGTAAGTCGTTAGTGTGACCGCCAGGGGGCTCCTGTGGTTATTGTTCGATATTATTTCCATTTAATTCTTTAAATAAAGACATACAGAGTAGTTATTATGGTGCAAACACCTAAAAATCATTCCCTTCAGTTGTAAATCCTTACTATAGGATTCGTTAGATAACATCTGGACAAAGACACGAGTAGAGTAAAACGTAATTAGTCTATTTCCCCTGTATTGATAGTCTAATATCTACCTCCCATCGGGTGATTTAAGAAAACAGTTTAATGCGCCGACATTTCTTACACCTTCTCCATCAATCTGGTAGTTATCTGGTCAAAGAAGTCGGTGCAAAATCTCACCACACACAAATGGAGCCACCTTGAGGTTACAGCTGACGTCGTCGTCAAACCCGTCAGTTTGATGGCGATGTGTTATTTCCCCCTCCTCTTTGTGTGTGTCGAGCTGTTTCCAAAATACAAAATTCCCTTCTCAACGTTTTCTTGTCGAATCGATCGCCATCGTATCGCCTGTGGATGCTGCTGACGCCAGAAGAGGAGCAGGTGGTCCCTGATTTAAAGGAGCGGTGCAGCAAATGCACGGAGCAGCTTACATAATCTCGCGGGGAACAGAATACTTTTGAAAGGCTGGAGGAATTATCAATCAATAAACGCTTATTTATGCCACAGAAATGACACAATATATGTTTAAAAGTGAGACTCCATCAACCCTTAAAAAAAAAGAAATCCAGAGTCACGCAATACTTAAATAGACCGCATGAGGGCAGCATTGCATCTTAAAAAGTCCAGTCTAAACATTAATGTTTATATCTTTGCAAGTATCTTAATTTGATTAATTTGAATTCAATTACAGACTTTAATTACAGATTTTTCAAAAGGAATTATGAAAATGTGTTTTCGGCCACGTGGGTAAAACGCCACATGGATTTTTAGATATACCACAATGAGATTTAAATCTTGTATAAGAATGGTCACATGCTGACATATCAAGTGGTGGGATTTTCTTTTAAGTAATGTGCTTGCCTAAATTGGCAACGTGCCCATGTGTTGAACATGCCCATCAAACCAGTTCCACTCTACCGGTCTGGCACATGCATGCTCGTCACGTCCAGTGGCACCCACACAACAAGCTTGCTACTGAGAGAATTAATTTCCTTGTCCATTATTCCACAGATGTTAGCCTTAATGTCTTCTTGTGTGGTGCTCCATCATTCACCAAAAAGCAAACATGGGAAAGTGGAAACTGTTCACCATCAAATAAGAATATTCCAGGACACAAAGCCTTTAGTTAAAGAATTTACACTTGATGCATGTACGACATTAAAATAAAAACGAATGCTTCCACCTCCATCGTACGTGCCATGAGTGTTCACACTAAGTAAGCCATAGTGTGTTAATCAGTGTTAGATATTAATAGTTAACCAATCTCTGCAACACAGAAATAATTAACACTAAACAGTGGGGACTGACGAAGTGCAATGCGCAGTGTAGTTAGACATTAAGATTTGAAACACAACTGCAGTTAAAGACTTTTTTGAATGGGTTCCGATCTCCATCTGTTGTAGCCAAACTGTTCGATACAAACAAGAGGGAATCGCCTCCTAATAGCTGCTGTATGTAGAGTACCAGCAAATGAGGCTTTAAGAGCAATTATGAACAATTACACAAGCGGTTTATGTTGGAGCGCATAATAACGTCCTTAGCATGCGAACACTGGCCACACCGTGTTGGAGTAAATGTATTTTAAGTTGCGCATGTAGGTGGGAACGCCGACCACAGAGCTGCAACGAGAAGCACATGTGCGCTGTGCGCCATTTTCTGTTGGAGGAAGGTTTAGGGGTTCAGGTTACAGTAACATCATCAGCCTGCACCTTCAGATCACTGCATTAATATTCAGAGGAGACACCTTGCATCTAGTGTGATGACAAAACCCTTTGAAGGGTTTTTGATCCCCCCAATTCCATTCTTATCCCCCATCTTTACATCGCTAAGCTTTAAGGGGGATCACACTGCAATCCTGCAAGCTTAGATTTTTTCTTTTTAATCAGAGAACTTTTGACTTTGCAGCTCCGGGAGAATCCGTCATCACGCAGTACACGCTGTTTCTGCCATTGTGTGATGTTGGTGTGGGAGCTGAATGCGCACAGAAGATTTCATTTGCATGTCAACATCAGGTTCCCCACAAGAAAATACATAATTTTTATAGTTAGTCTGGTAAATCAATTCACTTGGATGACAAATCATCACCGTGGGGTGCTTTGGTGGTTTTCTTGAGATGTCGTCTGTCTAATCTAATGAAGGGATTAAAGTGTGCTCTGGATTAATGAAGACCCAATGAACCCATGTGTAAACGTCTACTCATTCATACAGGCAGGCTGTTATATTTAACCTACAGGGCCAGGCTTTTCCTTTCCCCTAAATTTTTCCTCACGTTGAATGGTGACCAACAGGCACGCCACGTGCACCCTTTCACACATTCGTGTTCGTTCATGTTTATGTTACTGACTCGGCAGGAGTCTTCATCCAAAAATACCTATAATAATGTAAGAAAACTCTAATTTCATGATGGATTAATGACGTCCTGTGAGGTAAAATGTCAACTTTATGCTTTTCACGTGAAAAGTATGCAGCACTTGCAGTAATGCATTAACCTCCAGCTTTGTGTTGTGCTCATTCTGGTTCCTCCGCACCTGGTACACCGACCGATCTTTGACC